>NC_060149.1:292516827-292818390 GCF_021461385.2 Schistocerca piceifrons | reverse complement strand
CGCGGATCATGTCGTTTCTGGAAACCCAGAATCTACTCTGTAGGAATCAACATGGATTCTGGAAACAGCGATCGTGTGAGACCCAACTGCTTTATTTGTTCATGAGACCCAGAAAATATTAGATACAGGCTCCCAGGTAGATGCTATTTTCCTTGACTTCCGGGAGGCGTTCAATACAGTTCCGCACTGTCGCCTGATAAACAAAGTAAGAACCTACAGCATATCAGACCAGCTGTGTGCCTGTATTGAACAGTTTTTAGCAAACTGAACACAGTATGTTGTTCTCAATGGAGAGACGTCTACAGATGTTAAAGTAACCTCTGGTGTGCCACAGGGAAGTGTTATGGGACAACTGCTTTTCACAATATGTATAAATGACCTAGTAGATAGTGTCAGAAGTTCTATGCGGTTTTTCTCAGATGATGCTGTAGTATACAGAGAAGTTGCAGCATTAGAAAATTGTAGCGAAATGCAGGAAGATCTGCAGCGGATAGGCACTTGGTGCAGGGAGTGGCAACTGACCCTTAACATAGACAAATGTAATGTATTGCGAATACATAGAAAGAAGGGTTGCTTATTGTATGATTATATGATAGCGGAACAAACACTGGTAGCAGTTACTTCTGTAAAATATCTGGGAGTATGCGTGCGGAACGATTTGAAATGGAATGATCATATAAAATTAATCGTTGCTAAGGTGGGTACCAGGTTGAGATTCATTGGGAGAGTCCTTAGAAAATGTAGTCCATCAACAAAGGAGGTGGCTTACAAAACACTCGTTCGACCTATACTTGAGTATTGCTCATCAGTGTAGGATCCGTACCAGATCGGGTTGACGGAGCAGATAGAGAAGGTCCAAAGAAGAGCGGCACGTTTCGTCACAGGGTTATTTGATAAGCGTGATAGCGTTACGTAGATGTTTAGCAAACTCAAATGGCAGACTCTTCAAGAGAGGTGCTCTGCATCGCGGTGTAGCTTGCTGTCCAGGTTTCGAGAGGGTGCATTTCTGGATGAGGTATCGAATATATTGCTTCCCCCTACTTATACCTCCCGAGGAGATCACGAATGTAAAATTAGAGAGATTCGAGCGTGCACGGAGGCTTTCCAGCAGTCGTTCTTCCCATGAACCATATGCGACTGAAACAGAAAAGGGAGGTAATGACAGTGGCACGTAAAGTGCCCTCCGCCACACACGGTTAGGTGGCTTGCAGAGTATAAATGTAGATGTAGATGAAAAGAGCAAAGGTGACACGGGTCTGTGGAGGCATTTAAAAAGACAGCTTAAGAAAATTGCAGGCCGGTATATCTAGGTTGCATAGAATTTCAAGCAAAATATTCAAGGCTCATTCCTGTGATATACTCATTGTATTCAGCCCAATATGTTGTATGTCGTTCTAAAGATATTATTTCCATGCAACCTGAAGTTCCCCCTGCGGGTCAGGGGGTTAGAATAGGCCATAGTTATTCCTGCCTGTCGTAAGAGGTGACTAAAAGGAGTCTCTCACTTTTTGGCTCTATAAGTTCAGGTCCCATTTTATGGTTTCACCTGCCACTTTGCAAATTCTACGGAAGTACGGGCCAAATGGGGAAGGATGCCTTACGTGGTGCATGAGTTATCCGTAGTGCCCTTAGATTTGATCTCCTGAACCTCTTGTCATGGCTTTGCATCTCCGCCTGCAATTCAACTATTTGGGCGAGGACACTTGCGGGGGTATGTCATCTTCTTCCATTGTCTCCTGTCATCATTTGCCCCCATAACGGTATTGGATTTCTCTGCGCCCAATATCCATCATGGTAGCCAGTCCGTTGTAGTGGGGCCGTCATGTATCCATTTGGTGGTAGCTCCCTGACAACACAGGGATCGCACTGCTTAAGCCTGAACTGTAAACTTCCCACGTATACCAGGGAGTAGATGCCTGTCTTCCTGGGGCATCAGAACTCTTGGCAACGGCCATCATGCCAGGTGGCCTTTGCTGTGGCTGGGTGGCGCCCGTGGGGAGAGCCCCTGATCAGAGTGGGTGGCATCAGGGTGGATGACCCACAATGAAGCGGGCTAAGTCATCTCTTGCTGGTGACCATAAGGCACAAGCAGTCTCTAAGAAGGGCAAGATTGAGTACAATGCTGACAGATATGACCCTAAATTGTTTCCCTCCATTGCTACACTATGGGAGGCGAACGTAGGGCTACAGAAAGAAGAGAAGCATATTCGCTATCTCTTGCTGGTGACCGTAAGGTGCCAGAAGTCTCTAAGAAGGGCAAGATCAAGTACAATGTTGACAGATATGACCCTATATCATTTCCCTCCCTCACTACACCATGGAAGGGACATAGGGCTACAGAAAGAAGAGAACCATATTTGCTACAAAGCCTCAATTTTTTGTTGAATGTCTTGAGGATAAGTTTGGGAAAGTGACAGCGTTGTCCAAGATGAGAAGCAGTGCAGCCTTGATTCAGGCAACATCCCCAGCCCAATCCCAAGCGTTACTCACTTGTGACTGGCTGGGTGATATTCCTGTTCCTGTTACTCCCCACAAAAGCCTCAACATGGTCCAGGGGATTATTTTCCATCGCAACCTCCTCTTGCAGTCTGGCAACGAGCTCCGCTCCAATCTAGTATGGCAGGGTGTTCATTTCATCCGGCGTGTTTACAGGGGAACCAAAGACAACAGGGTTGCTACTGGTGCCTTCAACGTGGCCTTTGAGGGTGATTCATTGCTGGGAAAGGTCAAGGTGGCGGTTTACTGCTGTAATGTTAAACCATACGTCCTTCCCCCTTTTTGGTGCTTTAAGTGCTGAAAATTCGGGCACATGTCTTCACACTGTACTTCCTGCACCACATGTCGAGACTGCAGGCATCCAGTGCATCCAGGTACTCCACGTGCACCTCCTACTTGTGGAGGAGAGCAGCACTCCATCTGCTTGCCAGACTGCACAGTACTCCAAAAGGAACGGAAAATCATGGAGCACAAGACCATGGACCAGTTGACTTACCAAGAGGCTAAACTTAAATTTGAATGATTACACCCCGTTTGGTTGACATTCACATATGCAGCAGCTACAGTACCATCGCTGTCACAAGTACCAGTCACACCACACTCTGTGCCACAGACAGTGGACTTTTCGGGCCTCCAGAATACATCTGCCCCCTTGGTTATAGGGGGAAAATCTCCTTCTGTTGCTCCCAAAGTACCTACTTCGGGAGCAAGACCCCCCCCTCCCCCCCAAATGCCAAAATGCCAAATGCAGGGGACATCGGTCCACTCCCCCCAGCCCGAGAAGCAATAGCCTCCTCTGGCTCTTCTCGTGTGGAAGGGGTCCATTGGGACCCTCTCTGCCAAGGTCTCCACTAATGCCACAGGGGACACTCGCCAGTGGCTAATGGTCCTCTGTGCCTGAAGCTACTTCGGAGAAGTCCTCCCAGCATGCCCTTAAAGAGAGGTGAGAGGGCAAGCAAACAAAGAAGTCTTTTAAGAAAAAGGGCCCTCCGTTGGCCTCAACACCACACTCCCTACCAATTCTGCACCTGAGGATGAGGTGGAGATCTTAGCGTCCCCTGAGGACTTGCATCTCACTGAGCCTCATCCACAATAGGAATGGATAAATGGATACAAATACTCAGTCGGTGGCAGCAGGTGACCCTGACGCATAACATGCCTCCATGCAAGAAGCTTCATGCCTTTCCAGCCTCATGATAATGTCATCCTCCAGTGGAATTGCTGCGGTTTTTTCCACCATCTGGCTGAGCTACAGCAACTGTTAAGCTTTACGCCTGCTTTCTGCATTGCCCTTTAGAAAACCTGGTTCCCGGCAATGCGGACCCCTGCCCTTTGCCAGTATATGGGATATTACAAGAACCGTAGTGACTATTATAGTGTGTCAGGTGGAGATTGTGTATGTCCTGTACTCGGTATGCAGTGAACCTGTGCCCCTTCAAACCCCTCATGACGCTGCGGCTCTCAGGATAAGGATGACACAGGAAATAACTGTCTGCAACATATATCTTCCTTCAAATGTTGCAGTAGCCCTGAATGCATTGGCTGCACTGATTCATCAACTCCCTAAACCTTTCCTACTTTTGGGAGATTTTAATCTCCATAACCCCTGGTGGGGTGGTTCCCTGCTTACTGGCCGAGGTAGAGATGTCGGAACTCTACTGTCTCAACTCGACCTCTGCCTCTTAAGTACTGGGGACCCCACACATTTCATTGTGGCTCATTGCATGTACTCGGCCATTGATTTATCCCTCTGCAGCCCAGGACTTCTCCCATCTGTCCACTGGAGAGCCCATGATGACTTGTGTGGTAGTGACCACTTTCCCATCTTCTTGTCACTCCCCCAGTGCCATTCCCCCAGATGTCTACCAAGATGGGCTTTAAACAAGACAGACTGGGAAGCTTTGACCTCTGCTGCCACCATTGAATCTCCTCCACAGGGCACCATCGATGTGGTAGCTGCGTGGGCACTAGATTGATCGTTGCTGTGCCGGAAAATGAGATCCCTTGTTTTTTAGGGTTTAAGTCAGTACCTTGGTGGTCACCGGAAATTGCTGAGGCCATTAAAGAGCATCAGCGAGCTCTACAGCGACATAAGTGGCACCCTTCCTTAGGGCACGTAATAGCTTTTAAACGGCTCCTTGCCCGCATTTGCCAGCTTATAAAAAGATGGAAACAGGAATGTTGAGAGAGGTACGTCTCAATCATTGGTTGCCATTTATCACCTTCCCATGTCCGGACGAAGATCATTTTTGGGTACCAGACCCTTACAGGTGTCACTGGCATTAACATCCATGGCGTGTTATCTACCGACGCAAACACAATTCCCGAGCACTTTGCTTGAGCCTCCATGTCAGAGAATTATCACCCACCATTTCACACCCTCATACGGTGGATGGAAAGGAAAACCCTCTCGTTCACTGAACATCACTATGAACCCTTTAATGCTCCATGTACAGAGTGGGAGCTCCTCAGCGTATTTTCGCATTACCCCGACACAGCTCCCGGACCAGATCGGGTCCACAGTCAGATGATTAAACATCCCTTGTCTGATTACAAGCGACATCTCATCATCATCTTCAACCGGATCTGGTGTGATGGCATCTTTCCATCGCAATGGTGAGAGAGCACCATCATTCCAGTGTTCAAACCCGGCAAGTACCCACTTGATGTTCATAGCTATCGGCCCGTCAGCTTCACCAACGTTCTTTGTAAGCTGTTAGAACGTGTGATAAGTCAGCGGTTGTGTTGGGTCCCACAGTTACGTGGCCTACTAGCTCCGTGCTAGGGCGGTTTCCGCCGGGGTCACTCTACCACTGATAATCCAGTTTCCCTCGCGTCTGCCATGACGCACAGCCTTTTCCAGATGCCAACACCTGGTTGCCATCTTTTTTCATTTATGAAAAGCTTAAGACACGACCTGACATCATCATATCCTTGTCACATTATATGAGTGGGGTCTCCAGCCTGCTCTAGATTTTTATCCAAAATTTCCCATTGCTCCGTATTTTCCATTTCCAAGTTGGTGCCTCCCATAGTTCCCCCCCTATCCAGGAGAATGGGGTCCTGCAGGGCTCTGTATTGAGTATATATCTATTTTTAGTGACCATTAACATTCTAGAAGCAGCTGTTGGGCCGTCCGTCTTGCCTTCTCTGTATGCAGACGACTTCTGCATTTCACACTGCTCCTCGAGTACTATTGTTGCTGAGTGGCGCCTACAGGGAGCTTCCAGTTTTCATTTGGAAGTCATGTATCATGCACTTCTGTAGGCATTGTACCATTCATCTGGAACCAGAACTTTATCTCGCTGACGATCAACTCACTCTAGTGGAGACATATCGATTGTTAGGACTGGTTTTGCTCGTCTTCGTCAGCTGAAGCGGAAGTGCTGGCAGCACCTCAATGCCCTTCGCTGCCTGAGCAACACCAACTGGGGGTGCAGATCGCTCTACGCTGCTGCAGCTCTACAGAGCCCTTGTTCAATCCCACCTTGGCTATGGGAGTGTGGTTTATGGTTCAGCGGTGCCCTCAGTGTTGCATTTACTCAACCCAGTGCACCACTGTGGCGTTCAACTGGCAACGGGAGCCTTTAGGACGAGTCCGGTCACCAGCCTCCTGGTGGAGGCCGGAGTCCCTCCATTGAAGGTTAGGCTTGCATAACTGCTCACCAGTTACATTACACACATTCGTGGTTCTCCTGAGCATCTGAATTACTGTCTCCTTTTCCCACCCATGGCAATTCATTTTCCACATCGGAGGCCCAGGTGTACTGGGATCATGAAGAGGTTTACACCGACAGCTCGATGGCTGATGGTCACATTGGCTTCGCGTATGTTCGTGGAGGACATATTGAACAGCACTCCTTGCCAGATGGCTGCAGTGTTTTCACTGCAGAGCTGGCGGCCATTTCTTGTGCTCTTGTTGAGTGCATTCGCTCATGCCCCGGCGAGTCGTTTCTTCTCTGTACTGTCTCCTTCGGCAGCCTACAAGCTGTTAACCAGTGCTACCCCCACCATCCTTTGGTAGTGACCAATCAAGAGTCCATTTATGCCCTAGAACGGTCCAGTCGTTCTGTGGTGTTTGTGTGGACCCCA
The DNA here is from genome assembly GCF_021461385.2 of Schistocerca piceifrons. Lineage (NCBI taxonomy): Eukaryota > Metazoa > Arthropoda > Insecta > Orthoptera > Acrididae > Schistocerca > Schistocerca piceifrons. Next base: position 292,811,802 of record NC_060149.1, on the reverse strand, counting down.
GGCCACGTTGGAATCGCAGGAAATGAACTTGCCAACAAGCTGGCCAAACGAGCTACATGGAAACCGCTTCTGGAGATCAGCATCCCCGTAACTGACCTGTGATCATTATTATGCTGCAAGGTTTTTCAGATTTGGGAGACAGAATGTCATAGTCTCAGTACACCAGTACACACAACAAACTGCTTGCCATTAAGGAGACTACGAATGTGTGGAAGTCCTCCATGTAGGCCTCGTGCAGGGACTCTGGGGTTTTCTGCCAGCTCTGCATTGGCCATATGTGGCTAACACATGGTTACCTCCTCCATTTCGAGGACCCACCTCAGTGTCACTGTGGCTCACATATGTCTGTCATCGACATCTTGCTGGACTGCCCAGTTTTAGCCCCTCTGCTGAGGACTTTTAACCTTCCCAGCACCCTGCCTTCGGTGTTGGGTGACAATGCCTCAACAGCAGATTTAGTTTTACGTTTTATTCGGGGGGGTGGTTATTGTACCAACTAAGTGTGGGCATTTAGCCTTTTCCCTACATGTATTCATCTCGCCTACTCTTTTTGGGATGGCCTTTTTAATGTTTTGCAGTGTGGTTGGCTCATCCCCTTTTATTATTGTGCTCTGCCAGCCCAGACAATCTGCTCTATGGTTTTAATATATTTTTGTACTTTTCCTTGTGGTGTATGTTTCCCCGTTTTTTGTTCATTCCATTCGTTTTCTTTTTAGGTGTGGTTCCCCATTCCTTTTCCCCCTTTTACTCTCTCAAATGTACTTTGGGTGTTTTAGTACATGGAGCCTTGCTTGCATCAGGAAACAGGGACTGATGAACCAGTAGTTTCGTCCCTTTATACCCCAAACCAACCATCTAAACAACCAGAAGTATGCTAGTTTTAGATTATAGATCAGATTTACTGTTAAAATTTTCCTCTGTAATTTTGGAAAATTTAAAATGATGGACTGGAGGAGGATGTTTGCATAAATAAACTGTGTGTCAGTCAAACTTTAGACTGGAAGGACCTTTCTTCTAAATTTGCCTTGAAATATTTGATGACAAACAAAAAAAAAAAACAAAAAAACAAAAAAAAAATCGCAAACTGGATTTTTCTACAATCTGTTTGAGGCATCGAACAGTACAAATGTCTTCATTATTTTAGAAAAACTAAATTTGTTTTGATGGTGGTATGTTCCTTATTTAACTAATGAGAAACCTATTGTGTGGCGTGTGACGAGCTCCCTCCCCCGTCGGGTAGACCGCTCGCCTGGTGCAAGTCTTTCGATTTGATGCCGCTTCGGTGACTTGCGCGTTGATGGGGATGAAATGATGATGATTAGGACAACACAACACCCAGCCCCTGAGCGGAGAAAATGTCCAACCCAGCCGGGAATCGAACCCGGGCCCTTAGGATTGACAGTTCGTTGCGCTGACCACTCAGCGACCGGGGGCGGACGAGAAACCTATTGCTGTTAGGCAACTTGGTCAGTTTGAATAAGGAGTAATCTTCCAACTGAGGAAACTCATTACTTCATGCCAGTGTCTGATACTGGACACACCTTTCAGCTGACTTTTGTATCTGAGTGACTTCCTGTGGTTTATCTCTTTTATTTGCCATACAAACTGCGCAACACAATATACCAGTGTGAACTCTGCGTGTGGTTTTCATTAGTTTTATTATGGGGTTTCTACAAGTGGGCTAGCATATAAAATTGAAATTTTATATATTATTGAGGGGCAGTTATCCATATACACACATAGTATACATTACACAGATTAGTGTAATATACAGGGTTATTACAAATGATTGAAGCGATTTCACAGCTCTACAATAACTTTATTATTTGAGATATTTTCACAATGCTTTGCACACACATACAAAAACTCAAAAAGTTTTTTTAGGCATTCACAAATGTTCGATATGTGCCCCTTTAGTGATTCGGCAGACATCAAGCCGATAATCAAGTTCCTCCCACACTCGGCGCAGCATGTCCCCATCAATGAGTTCGAAAGCATCGTTGATGCGAGCTCGCAGTTCTGGCACGTTTCTTGGTAGAGGAGGTTTAAACACTGAATCTTTCACATAACCCCACAGAAAGAAATCGCATGGGATTAAGTCGGGAGAGAGTGGAGGCCATGACATGAATTGCTGATCATGACCTCCACCACAACCGATCCATCGGTTTTCCAATCTCCTGTTTAAGAAATGCCGAACATCATGACGGAAGTGCGGTGGAGCACCATCCTGTTGAAAGATGAAGTCGGCGCTGTCGGTCTCCAGTTGTGGCATGAGCCAATTTTCCAGCACGTCCAGATACACGTGTCCTGTAACGTTTTTTTCACAGAAGAAAAAGGGGCCGTAAACTTTAAACCGTGAGATTGCACAAAACACATTAACTTTTGGTGAATTGCGAATTTGCTGCACGAATGCATGAGGATTCTCTACTGCCCAGATTCACACATTGTGTCTGTTCACTTCACCATTAAGAAAAAATGTTGCTTCATCACTGAAAACAAGTTTCACACTGAACGCATCCTCTTCCATGAGCTGTTGCAACCGCGCCGAAAATTCAAAGCGTTTGACTTTGTCATCGGGTGTCAGGGCTTGTAGCAATTGTAAACGGTAAGGCTTCTGCTTTAGCCTTTTCCATAAGATTTTCCAAACCGCCGGCTGTGGTACGTTTAGCTCCCTGCTTGCTTTATTCGTCGACTTCCGCGGGCTACGCGTGAAACTTGCCCGCACGCGTTCAACCGTTTCTTCGTTCACTGCAGGCCGACCCGTTGATTTCCCCTTACAAAGGCATCCAGAAACTTTAAACTGCGCATACCATCGCCGAATGGAGTTAGCAGTTGGTGGATCTTTGTTGAACTTCGTCCTGAAGTGTCGTTGCACTGTTATGACTGACTGATGTGAGTGCATTTCAAGCACGACATGCGCTTTTTCGGCTCCTGTCGCCATTTTGTCTCACTGCGCTCTCCAGCGCTCTGGCGGCAGAAACCTGAAGTGCGGCTTCAACTGAACAAAACTTTATGAGTTTTTCTACGTATCTGTAGTGTGTCGTGACCATATGTCAATGAATGGAGCTACAGTGAATTTATGAAATCGCTTCAATCATTTGTAATAGCCCTGTAGATAATATGTAACTAGCCCATCTAACTGGTGTAAGCAATTAAGCATACCAACAACAGTCTCATAAAATGTTAACATACGAACCATGTCATTGTGGAATATCATGAACATGATCCGTAGTATGTGCAAGTAAGTGTGTCTGTATACTTGTGGAGCTTTAGTCGTTCTTTTATATGTTTCCAGTATTGGTTAAAATAAGAATATACACTAATGGAAAAAAATCACAGCACCAAAAAGTAATTAATGTAGATTAATGAAAGATCAGTTTGGATTCCGTAGAAACACTGGAACACGTGAGGCAATACTGACCTTACGACTTATCTTAGAAGAAAGATTAAGGAAAGGCAAACCTACATTTCTAGCATTTGTAGACTTAGAGAAAGCTTTTGACAATGTTGACTAGAATACTCTCTTTCAAATTCTAAAGGTGGCAGGGGTAAAATACAGGGAGCGAAAGGCTATTTACAATTTGTACAGAAACCAGATGGCAGTTATAAGAGTCGAGGGACATGAAAGGGAAGCAGTGGTTGGGAAGGGAGTAAGGCAGGGTTGTAGCCTCTCCCCGATGTTGTTCAATCTGTATATTGAGCAAGCAGTAAAGGAAACAAAAGAAAAATTCGGAGTAGGTATTAACATTCATGGAGAAGAAATAAAAACTTTGAGGTTCGCCGATGACATTGTAATTCTGTCAGAGACAGCAAAGGACGTGGAAGAGCAGTTGAATGGAATGGACAGTGTCTTGAAAGGAGGATATAAGATGAACATCAACAAAAGCAAAACAAGGATAATGGAATGTAGTCTAATTAAGTCGGGTGATGCTGAGGGAATTAGATTAGGAAATGAGACACTTAAAGTAGTAAAGGAGTTTTGCTATTTGGGGAGCAAAATAACTGATGATGGTCGAAGTAGAGAGGATATAAAATGTAGGCTGGCAATGGCAAGGAAAGCGTTTCTGAAGAAGAGAAATTTTGTAACATCCAGTATTGATTTAAGTGTCAGGAAGTCATTTCTGAAAGTATTCGTATGGAGTGTAGCCATGTATGGAAGTGAAACATGGACGATAAATAGTTTGGACAAGAAGAGAATAGAAGCTTTCAAAATGTGGTGCTACAGAAGAATGCTGAAGATTAGATGGGTAGATCACATAACTAATGAGGAAGTATTGAATAGGATTGGGGAGAAGAGAAGTTTGTGGCACAACTTGACCAGAAGAAGGGATCGGTTAGTAGGACATGTTCTGAGGCATCAAGGGATCACCAATTTAGTATTGGAGGGCAGCGTGGAGGGTAAAAATCGTAGAGGGAGACCAAGAGATGAATACACTAAGCAGATTCAGAAGGATGTAGGTTGCAGTAGGTACTGGGAGATGAAAAAGCTTGCACAGGATAGAGTAGCATGGAGAGCTGCATCAAACCAGTCTCAGGACTGAAGACCATAACAACAACAACAATGAAATTTTGGGAATACATTTATCTAGATAACATATTTAAGTGATAAACATCGCAAGATCATGGGTTAATGTAAGCGTGGGATAAGTCATTGCAAATTTGAAATGCTGGTACATTATTAACCAGTGTAACCTCCAGAATGATGAATTTGGGCATACAAACATGCATGCATCGTGTTGTACAGGTGCTGGATGTCAGTTAGTGGGATGGAGTTCCATGCCTGTTGCACTTGGTCAGGCCATACAGGGGCAGTTAATGCTGTTTGTGGATGATGCTAGAGTTGTTGTCTGATGATATCCCATATTTGCTCTATTGGAGACAGATTTGGTGATCAAGCAGGCAACATGTCGACACACTGTAGAGCAGGTCGGGTTACAACTGCGGTACATCGACAAGTGTTATCCTGTTGGAAAACACTCTAGAGTGCAGCTCATGAATGACAGTGCACTAGATCAAGTAACCAGACTGATGTACAAAATTGCAGTCGGGGGATAACTACAAGTGTGCTCCTGCTGTCATATGAAATTGGACCCTAGACAAACCTCCAGGTGTAGGTCCAGTGTGTTTAGCATGCAGACAAGTTGGTTACAGGCCCTCAAGTGGTCACCTCCTAACCAATACATGGCCACCACTGGCACCAAGGCAGAACCAGCTTTCAACAGAAAACACAAAAGACCTCCACTCTGCCCTCGAATGAGATCTTGCTTGACACCACTGAAGTTGAAAATGGCAGTGGCTTGGGGCAGTGGTTTGCATGTTACAGGGCATATGGCTCAGAGCTGTCCTCAAAGTAACAGATTTATAACAGTTAGTTGTGTCACTGTGGTGCCAACTGCTGCTCAAATTGCTGCTGCAGATGCAGTATGATGTGCCAGAGCCCATGCCAAACATGATGGTCGTTTCTCTTGGTAGCGTTACATGGCCCGGCCTTCTTGCAACCGTACATTCTAGTGACCACTGCTGCCAGCTGTCATGTACGGTGGCTACATTCCTACCAAGTCTTTCTGCAGTATCGCAAAAGGAACATTCAGCTTCTCTTAGCCCTATTACGCGACCTCGTTCAAACTTGGCGAGGTGCTGAGAACAGCACCTTCATCATCATAAAGGTATTCTTGATAGACATCAGCTCGCCCCATCCAATCTCAAAAGTAACTAATGCTTATGACCATTACAGCATGTATTCAAAGCAAAATCATCCTCATAATGGTGCTACTAGTGCCACTCTTATCTGACTGGCATGAAATTTGAGTAGACATATTTCAGAAGGAGAAGCATGCCTGTATTTCCAATTGGTTATTTGTTCTCATGACATGATAAATAAAATAAATGATTTAATGCATATAAAAACTGAGAAGAATGGGCACTTCTGTAGTTACCAGTAACAGTTTTAGAAGGGTTACAGTGTTTAAGACACTAAGTGTTAAGTCACATGGGAAAGATGTTTTGTGCATAAGTATGTATTATTGTTCTAATTCTGAACACAATAAAAGACGCATTTGTGAGAAACCGACAACTATTTATTACGTCGTGTTGTGATAACGTAAACATATGTAGAACAATACAGTTTAGTGACGAGTGCAGGCTAGTGACAAGTTAAGACTGGAAGCTGGAGCCATTGCACAACAATATATAGAGCAAATTGATGAACAGAAATATTCTGTTTATTGCAGCTTACTAGATGACATTTGATGGAAACCAACAGTTGACAACCCAGCTATGCATACATTTGAGAGCTGAGCTGCAACACAGCTGCTGTGATGTCAAGATGCAGCTCTTTCATGTTGCACAAAACAAGAGGGGCCAGAAGAAAGTACTGCATGGTGCCCTTGTTGTAGTTGCCGATGGAGTTGTCCATTGTGATGAGGTTCCTGGTGTGAACTGCAGCAACTTCTTCTTCGCCTAGCAGAGAGCGGAAAACAGTGTTTGAGGATGGATCCACACATTGAAGAGTGCACTGACGAATGTCTTTGTTGGGTGCAAAGGAAATGATCACATACCTGAGTATGGAGCTGGCAGGATTGCGGCACTAAGATAAATGTGATGTGGGCAGCACTTGAAGGGTGGACAAGTGTTGACAGACGACAAACTACACATGACAGCAAGGGAGAGTGAAGTTGGTCCTCAAAAGAGGGCTAAACTCCACAACGAAGGAAGGAAGGAAGGCTGGATCCTTGAAAGGGGGCCAACTAACAACAAGGAGAACAAGTGAGAAGGAAGCCATGAGGAAAAAAAAAAAGCATTACCATTGTCTGTGTCCTGTACCTGATATGGGACAAAAAATAGGCAGAACCGTCAGTCAGAAGCTTGCCAAACCTGAAATGGGACAAAGTGGAAGCAGAGACATGTGTCAGAGGCTTGCCAACCTGCATCATAGTCATTGGAAGGCAGAACACTGCGACTAGTGATGAGTACAGGCTGCAGGCTGGAGCCAGTACATGGCAATATAAAGAGAATTTGCCCACTGGGGGCCACTGGCGCTCTGCCATAGGCGATTGAGGTGCTGGACCACAATCGATGACCTCTGGTGGGGGGCCTGGAGCTGCCAAACAGTGTCCTACAAAAACTGCGTGATCCATGTTAGTTGCAGTGTGAATGTAGTATGTATGGGTTACTACAGTTATTGCAAATAATAGAACTAGAAAAATTGTAGCAAAATTTGTTGGCATTAGGGGGAAAATGAGGGGAAGAATAAAGTATTGAAATGTGTACAGAACATACATAAAATTTATTGATAAAGGTATTTTTATTTATGTTTATTAATAAAGGTAATTTTTATGTGTATCAGCAGATATAATGTTATTGTGCAAGCAGAATTAATGTTAATCTTGACGTCAACTAATAAAGCATATGGGGATTTTTTAATATTGGGCATTTGGGTTATTCTGTTAAGTATTTATGGACTTTTTCGAAATTCTGCAGATTTTACGTGTGTATTCATTGTGTAATGTACATAAAATTTTTGCTTTTCTTTTTTATTGAAGGCTGTAACAGGAGATAACAACCCTATTTGCGACAGCAAGGAGAGTGTAGATACCAAGCTACCTCCAGATAAGGATGATAAGACTCCCTCGTTTTTGACAAAAAAATCTGATACTGCAGACGTGGAAGCAACTGCGTCATCAAGTGAATGGTGAGCAATTAATTTGAGGAGATTTGTGGAAATTGACATTGCCCAACAGTTCACCCAGGGAACGAGGATGTTTCCAGTGGAACACACACAACTCTTTTATATGAGACTTCAGCATATTGTTTTATGCATGCTTGAGAAAAAGATACTTACTAAAGCGCACTATCGGCTTATTGTGGTAAAGGCTTTACACACACACACACACACACACACACACACACACACACACACACACACACGCGCTAACTAACTGTGCACGGACATGTGGTTCATTCTGATCACCCATTCCTTTCCCAAACAGTTTCAGTGGGATACTCAGGGGCCAATGTAACTTGAAACAGTATACAAAATTAACGGAAAAAGAGGGACATTTGATTAGGCATAGGCTTTGACCAGTGATGTGGAATATACGCGACAAACACCATAAACAACAACGTGATGATAGTGTGATATTAGTGGTGATTTTTTTCAAATGACCTAAGCTACAGATCAGTCTGTCACCATAACCAGGTTTTTTACCTTTCATCTTCATTGGCTTAACCAACTAACAACAAAACTGTGAATGGACACACAAAAAGCTGATGTCACAGCTGCCATTAACATGTCATTGATCATTGCCTATGTCTTATATCGAATATTCCTCTTGTCCTGAATTAACTTGTAACCAGTAGCAATTTCAAAGAATACCTTTATTGAAATTCCGCCACATCCTGTTATTAACACTTTTTCAGGTGGCAAAACCACAGAATGCTTCAAAACATTAACTGTTACCAGCCTACACTGCCCATTATCAGAAGTAAGAGAGAAACAGAGAAAGAAAAAGAATGTACGAGGGCAGTTCAATAAGTAATGCAACACATTTTTTTTCTCGGCCAATTTTGATTGAAAAAACCGGAAATTTCTTGTGGAATATTTTCAAACATTCCCGCTTCGTCTCGTATAGTTTCATTGACTTCCGACAGGTGACAGCGCTGTACGGAGCTGTTAAAATGGCGTCTGTAACGGATGTGCGTTGCAAACAATGGGCAGTGATCGAGTTTCTTTTGGCGGAAAACCAGGGCATCTCAGATATTCATAGGCGTTTGCAGAATGTCTACGGTGATCTGGCAGTGGACAAAAGCACGGTGAGTCGTTGGGCAAAGCGTGTGTCATCATCGCCGCAAGGTCAAGCAAGACTGATCTCCCGCGTGCGGGCCGGCCGTGCACAGCTGTGACTCCTGCAATGGCGGAGCGTGCGAACACACTCGTTCGAGATGATCGACAGATCACCATCAAACAACTCAGTGCTCAACTTGACATCTCTGTTGGTAGTGCTGTCACAATTGTTCACCAGTTGGGATATTCAAAGGTTTGTTCCCGCTGGGTCCCTCGTTGTCTAACCGAACACCATAAAGAGCAAAGGAGAACCATCTGTGCGGAATTGCTTGCTCGTCATGTGGCTGAGGGTGGCAATTTCTTGTCAAAGATTGTTACAGGCGATGAAACATGGGTTCATGACTTCGAATCTGAAACAAAACGGCAATCAATGGAGTGGCGCCACACCCACTCCCCTACCAAGAAAAAGTTTAAAGCCATACCCTCAGCCGGTAAAGTCATGGTTACAGTCTTCTGGGACACTGAAGGGGTTATTCTGTTCGATGTCCTTCCCCATGGTCAAACGATCAACTGTGAAGTGTATTGTGCTACTCTTCAGAAATTGAAGAAACGACTTCAGCATGTTCTTAGGCAGAAAAATCTGAACGAACTTCTCCTTCTTCATGACAACGCAAGACCTCACACAAGTCTTCGCACCCGAGAGGAGCTCACAAAACTTCAGTGGACTGTTCTTCCTCATGCACCCTACAGCCCCGATCTCGCACCGCCGGATTTCCACATGTTTGGCCCAATGAAGGACGCAATCCGTGGGAGGCACTACGCGGATGATGAAGAAGTTATTGATGCAGTACGACGTTGGCTCCGACACCGAACAGTGGAATGGTACCGTGCAGGCATACAGGCCCTCATTTCAAGGTGGCGTAAGGCCGTAGCATTGAATGGAGATTACGTTGAAAAATAGTGTTGTGTAGCTAAAAGATTGGGGAATAACCTGGTGTATTTCAATGCTGAATAAAACAACCCCTGTTTCAGAAAAAAAATGTGTTGCATTACTTATTGAACTGCCCTCGTATGTTATATCTGGAAATTCAACACACAGACAAATAAATAAATAATGTACTTCTTAATACCCATTTATTCTTCTAAATGAGCACGGAGCTCGTCGTCAGACTGCAAGAGGAGATCGCGATGGAAAATGATCGCCTGGACCACGTTGAGGCTTTTATGGGGAGTGGTAGAAACAGGAATATCACCCAGCTTGTCACAGGCGAGTAACACTCGGGATTGGGCTGGGGATGCTGTCTGAATCAAGACTGGGCCGTTTCGCATCTTGGACAGCGCTGTCACTTCTCCAAACGTATCCTCGAGGTGTTCATTGAAAAACTGAGGCTTCGTAGGTAGGAAGGAGTCCCCATAAGTTGTGCTGCAGACTAAAAACCGAGGCGAATATGGCTCTCTCCGTTCTGTAGCCTTATGTTCCTCCCATGGTGTAGCGAGGAAGGGAAACGATTTAGGGTCATACCCGTCCACATTGTGTTCGATCTCGCCCTTCTTAGAGACTGCTGGTGCCATACAGTCACCAGCAAGAGATGACTTAGTCCGCTTCATTGCGGGTCATCCGCCCTGATAAATACCATAGTGTCCAATGGATACAATATTTCTGAGATCAGACATGTCGCCATCATCAAGTGCGCTGATGAACTGAGCTTCTGAGGGCACGTGGCTGACTTATATCCTCTCCCAACACGACTTTCCATGGTCTGCACCTGAGGGCATGTGTCGCAATTGCGGAGATGCTGACATCAGTGTCTCTAGTGGCATTGATGTGGTTGCTGTGTTCACACTGGTTGCCATTGTGTTTGCTGAGTGTCTTCTTAATTAGACCCATTACTTTTTCCCATACCTTGCAGAGATTATAGCCACAGTCCCAACTGACTAGATTACCCACAGTACAAATTTTGATGGCTTCTCTAACAGTGTGCTGCAGGTGTCCTCGGCTTAGGTCTTCAGGTGTTCCAGTTCCTGGGGCAGATACTCTGAGTCTAAGACGATATGTACCCTGTGTACTGGTGTTTTTAGTACCCCATTCCTCTGCATAGAGTGGCAGCAGTTATCTATGTGCAAAAACAGGTTAGTATGTGTTTTCTTCTGGTACACACCATGGCTCAGGGTGCCATCATGATGTCAAGGTATTAACTCTTCTGCGGTCTCCATATCATAATTGATGTTGAGATGTCTGGAGTTCAGATGTACAAGGAAGTCTGGAAGTTTATCACTTCCATGGGGCCAGATAACAAACGTGTCATCCGAACAACTGAAAAACAGTGTGTTTCCATGATGTTGGGGCCTCTTCCTCATGATGCTGGGGCCTCTTCCTTGAAGTGCTCTATGTACAAATTCGCCACCACTGGTAAGAGAGGGCTGCGCGTTGCAACTCCCTCCATTTGCTCATAGTCTTCTCCATTACAAAGAAAATACCAGAAGGTTAGGACTGCTTGTAAAGGTCAGTGTTCTTCTTGTCAAATTTGTACCCAATGAGGTCTGTTGACTCAATCAAAGGCACCCTGGTGAATAACGAAATGACGTCAAAGCTCACCATGATATTTGGGTGCTTCACTTTGAAGTTGTTGAGGAATTTCACAAAATCCACAAGAGTTGCGGATGTGATGTGGGCAGTTACCCATACAAGGACTTGGTGTGTCTGTCGGGTATTTTGCCATCAGGTATGTATGAACTGTGATGTTATTGACCCCAATGGGATGTAACAGCACCTCATCTTTGTGGATCTTGGGAAGTCCATAAAGTCTTGGCAGTACAAGCCCCTGTGGTGACAATATCTTGATGACCCCCACTGGTAACTCCAGTGTATTGAGAACTGCCATGGTCTTGTTCTCCATCTTCTAAGTGGGGCCAGTGTTGGTCTTCCTGTAGGAGTCATCATTTAGCAGGCTCTGCATCTTCTCTGTGTAATCCTTGTGAGAGAGAGCAACAGCAGCATTGTCTTTGTCAGCAGATAAGATAAAAATCTCTGGGCACTCTCTCAGGTTCTGAAGGCCTCCGTCTCTTTGCTGGTAATGTTTGACTTCATGATCTTAGTTCTTGTCACAGCACAACGAGCTTCATGGGCACACTTTTTCTGCTGCTTCAGGTGGTAGTTGCACAGCAGCCTGTTCAACTGCACTGACAATGTCTGTGACTGGTATGAACTTGGGAGTGGGGACAGACATCTTCGGTGGTGCAGCTTGTACTGTGGCACATCTTCTCCCCATAAAGGTATGTGAAGTGATTCTCTATCTTCTCCCAGTGTATTTGTTGGTCCAATGGTCAATAGGTGTACTGCCAATCAATGGACCCTTTGACAAAAACTCTAGAAGAAACTGAAGAATCACATCACATATATTTACAGGGAGGAGATATATATATCGCAACATATAGAAATTCGAAGAGCTGCATAACTGAAGATGCCGTTTGCTGAGTGCTCTCACATTTCTGAAGAGATGTCATGCTGAGCAAGTTGTGCCGAACTTTGCTAAGGTCTTGTATCACATCGATTCTGCAACAGCCAGGAGTGTCAAGAAGTGGGCTGACTTTGCCTTTGTACATGAGAGGGTACACTTCACGTGCTGCAGTTGAGTGCAACTCCAAGGAACTTTTTAAATGACATTTACATGTGGCCAATCATTTTAACTCTTGGACATGTGACTTGATTGATGGTATTACCTGGGTGACAACTGATTCCCCCCATAAGAAGGCTACAGGACATCAAACATCAAAATTTTCATGTCTCATTGACAAACCATCACTGGAGGTCCCATGCAAGACTGTCATCAATCTGACTAACACGCAGCTGAATGGTGATGTGATTTTGGTTCTGGAGAGGAGACTTACTTTTGCCTCCACTCCTAAGCAGAAGTCGCCAGTGCAATTGAACAGAAGAAGTGTGTCCATGAAGCTCGTGCTGTGACAAGAACTAGACTATGAAATCAAAAATTACCAGCAAAGAGAGGGGGCCTTCAGAACTTGAGAGAGTGTCCAGAGATTTTTATCTTACCTGCGGACAAAGGCAATGCTACTCTTGTTTTCTCCCACAAGGACTACCCTGAGAAGATGCAGAACCTGCTAAATGATTACTCATACAGGAAGATCATCACTGACCCCACCAAGAAGGTGGAGAACAAGACCATAGTGCTTCTCAAGGAATCAGTATTGTCAGTGGGGGCCATAAAGATATTGTTACCACAAGGACCTGTACCATCAAGACTTAACGAAATTCCCAAGGTCCATGAAGATGAGGTGCTGTTACACCCCAAAGGGGCAGCAACATCAAAGCTTGTACATATTTGCTGGCAAAATTCCTGCCAGATATACTAAGTCTTTATGTGGGTAACTGCCGACATCACATCCACAATTATAAGCATTTTGTAAAATGCCTCAACAACTTCAAGGTGAAGTACCCCGGATTTCATAGGGAGCGTTAACATTGTTTCATTATTCACCAGGTTTTCTCTAAGTGAGTCACCAGAACTCATTTTCAGGCATATTCTGACCTCAACATTTTCTGTTTAATAGAGAATACTATGAGCAAATGGAGGGAGTTGCAATGGGCAGCCCACCCATGCCAGTAGTTGTGAATTTGTATATAGAACATTTCTAGGAAGAGGCCTTGACATCATCCAAATGGCCACTACAGTACAATCAGTGGAGTCAGATGAAATCATGGAGGAAGAGGTAGGCACAGACTTCATTCTGTAATTGTGCGCACTGTAGGGAAAACTCGATCGCATACTGAAAAAGCACTGCATAAAAAACTGTCTTTTTGCCTGCACAATAAACCACAGGCTTTATTGGATGGCATACAATGTGACCTTGGTTTGCTGTGGGCTGGGGTGTATCAGATTCCATGTCACAGCAGCAAGACATGTATTGGCTAAACAATTGAAGGTCAGTACCAAGAAAACCAGTGGCACACTCAACTAATGTATTCCCAACAGGTTGGTGGTCGCATAGTGCTGTTCGTCAGAAAATTATGCTATGGAATACGAACATACCAGAATTTTAGTGCAGACTTCCAAATATTGGGACAGTGCTGTTAAAGAAGCCATCAAAATTCACCCCATAGGTATTCTACTAAATTGGGATTGCAGTTATAAACTCTTCAAGGCTTGGGAATCAGTACTGGGTCTAATTTTTAAGATGATGCTCAGAAAACACAATGATTTGGCAACCAGAGCTGACAGAGAAACCACATCAACGCCACCACAGACACCGATGTCTCTCTCCCCGACTAGCAATGCGTGCCTTCGGGCACGACTACGGAGGGATAGGCTTGCATTAGAAAGGGATATAAGTTGGTCACATGCTCTCAGCAGCTCAGTTCATCAGTGCACCTGATGATGGTGACATGTCCAATTGCCAGAATATTGTGTCTTTTGGACTGTTAGCTCAACAGGTATGCTGGGAGAAACTGAAGAACCACATCATGATGGTTCTGCTGTTATACAGTTTGGTATTATTGGTCTTGTCTGTCCATGTTCTTTGTGCGTGTTAGATTCGTGAGTGTGTAGAATCACTTTGCTGCTTAGTATTCAGTGGCTCTGCTCATTCTGTGTGTCTGCACAATGTCACCCAACAGTTGTGTTTTCATATGTATTCAAGTTTCTGGGCTCACATTAATTCAGCAAATTTAAACTGTTTGAAAAGCAACTTTGACCTTTTTGATGGACATTTTATTGTGTGTATATAGTCCTCACAATTGTGGCTTCGTAACACCTGCTTTTCTTCTGTGTTTGAAAATTATAGTCACTCTCACGGATTTTAATGCTTGTTCTCGTAAATACAGTCCTTAATGTTGTGCTTATTACTATGCACTCTGGATACAAGAAGTTGTACTCTTGGTAGCTCGTGGCAACACATCCTGTCGGATGTCCGACCCTTTTCATTAATTTAAAAAGTTAGCTCATAATTATGGCTTTATGGACAAGGGTTATCAGCTTTGAAAGGGATGTGCTACAGGGGCATTTCAGGGCTGTGTCAAATTTTGACGTGGAGAACTATATACTTTCTTAAACACACAACACATGACAGTCACCCATTTGTCTTGCAAAATGATCATGGTTAATCTTGGTACTCACCAGAATGAAATACTGTCACATGCCACACACACACACACACACACACACACACACACACTCTCTCTCTCTCTCTCTCTCTCTCTCTCTCTCTCTCTCTCTCTCTCTCTCTCTCTCTCCACTGTCAGTGCTGCAATCCCGGCTGACAGAGGTTGGAGACTCCAACACTGCTGTTTTATTCACTCGCTTAATATCTGTGAAACTCTCCTATATAACCACACATAATAATAATAACAACAACAGTTTCCTGATAATCATTGTAGCTTCAGTTATTGTTGATGATATGCCCACAGCGAGTGTCACACACTCAACTGTTGCCTTTCAAAAACGCAAAAGCCAAAAACTAATCATCTGACATGTTGTTCTTGATGATTTGACCTCGACACTCAATACCTGTACGTATTTGTTACGTGTGTGAATAAACAAACAGTTACGTCCAGTAAGGGATCATCGATCACTTACACATGTAAACTTGACTCCCAGTTCTAAAATGTTTTCACAGTAAATGAACTTCAGCATTCCAATGTGTTTAATTGTTCATAAAGGTGTGGTTTTATTTGTGAATTATTGGTTTTCTTCTACTCTTCAAGAGTATCAACATTTACAGTGATGTGGAAATAATAGAAAAAACTTTTGCCCAAAAATCTCCAGTATATACATAACAGATAAATATATTCATAGACAGACTGATTTTGGCACAGATGAAAAAACATTTCACTGAATTTTTTGATTTGAGTCCCACAGTTTGCTTGTTCAGGGGTAATTGTCTTTTTATATGATGTAGGGTTTTTAGATTGTTCAAGTTTCAGAAACTGAAGACAGCATGAAGTAAATCTACTTTTCAGTGGCTCATTGATGATATGATTAGAGGAGGTTCAGAAAGGGAATAGAAATTCTTATCTATGAAACATGGTATCACGAAAATGATTAATTTTTAGTGTGAATGATCCATCTGGCCTTTATTATTTGTCATATACTACAGTTAAATTTTGTCATCTGTCTTTCCGTTCAGTACTTGCCTTTTTTCTCCCTTGATTTTGGCACCTTGTTGCATATTACATTGAATGCATCTTGACAATCCTGTTAATCCATTCACTGTATTTCACTGCAATTAATTCATTTCAACTGAAATAATTCAAGCAAAGTATTTCTTTTTCTTGTTTATTAGCTGTTGGTTTTTAGCTGTTATACTCTTTTATGTTGGCAGCACAACATGTGGACTGGAAGAAAAACCACCTGTTGCAAGTGATGAATCTAGTCAAGAAACCAAATATAGTGATCGTACTGTGATTCCTGATCCTTGGGATGTAAGTAGAACACTCTCTCTCTGTCTGTCTGTCTGTCTGTCTGTCTCTCTCTCTCTCTCTCTCTCTCTCTCTCTCTCTCTCTCTCTGTGTGTGTGTGTGTGTGTGTGTGTGTGTGTGTGTGTGTGTGTGTTAAAAGTTTGTATGACTGTTTTATAAAAATTTTCATAGTACAGTAGTAACAGTGCGTGAATTAGCAAATATATTCAGGTGTATTTTTTCACCATTCATTCCCCCACTGTAAATGCTGCTTTTTCCTTCCATGTTAATATACTTGGTTACAGCAACTGAGCATGAAAGGCCGTGTGGCATGAACTAGGTTATGTTTGTTTATTTATAAGTGACTAGCATAGGGCATTTAATTACTGTTAACAGATTCTGTTTGGAAATAGCATCAAAGTTTACCGACATGGTATGGCGGAAATTAAGCTTTATATTGGACTGCAACAACAGTAGCGTTATACAGGTGTTATTCTTATCTTGGAATGCTCTCTTGAGTTTTCAGAATTCAAACCTCATGTTAATTAATAAATATTGATTAAATTAAAAATATAAGCAGCTTTTCGCCTTTGTATGACAATTTATAGAAAAAATAGTCATAGCACAATAGCAGCAGCACTCTAGTTATTTGTTAATCTTTTTTGTAAATTTCGGAAAATGTGAACAACATATATTTGAACATATACAGTAAGTTAAATCAGTGTGTAGATGACCCGGGACAACTGGGAGATCCCGGAAAAACCTGGGAATTTTTTCATCCAGCAGAAAACCAGGGAATTTTTTAGAAATCTGAGAATTTTTCATTGTTTTAGTTTTCAGTTAAATTTTTGTAATTTTGACTGGTAAGAACCGATACTCTAACAAAGGATATTACTTCAACTTCAACAATAAAATGTAAATGAGAGAAGAAAATGAAAATAACTTAAATTGCAAAGGAAATGCGCCATATGCAACAATGATTCAGTGCTCATGCAGGCATCTGCCAACAGCAAAACGTGTCAAAGGCTTTAGGAAGACTATGCAATGCTTCATAACAACATATTGCCTCCAATGAGCATGAAGTCAGAACTGTGTACATTAGATTCGTTTTAGCAGTTACGAGCGGGCTCATGGGCATGCGCAGTTGAGTTGCGTTTGAGCAGTAGATTCTCCGCTTCTGTCTACAAGAATGTGGCTATTGGCTGTGCAAGCAGTCACAGCAAGCAGCTAGATGCTACTGGGAAAAGGGGGTGCCAAACTCGTATTCTTGAGGGGGGAAAAAACTTGTTTCACAAAGTGCCTAGCATCCATGCACGTTTGTCTATTGATTATTCATATGATTTTGAAACACTTCCATGTTGCTTTTTGAACATTTTTGAACACATATTAAGTTGATTTCTGAATGAATCATAAGTTGATTTTTGAAGGCATTCATATCATACGTGATGTGTCTGTCAGGAGAATCCTCGTCGCGTCTAGAAATAAACTTCCACAGACAAAAGGGGACGGGGCTATACGAACTGAGCGGAGTAAAGCCGAACGAATGAATGCCAATTGCTGTCTGATTATGTGGTTGATTGGCTTTGCGAATGATCAGTGTTGTTATAATTACTAGCGAAATCCGTAGATTCGAACTACCAGAATGGAAATAAACGACCGACAGGAATAACAGGTGAGAAAGATTACGTATTATCTTCTCTGTGTACCCAAGAAAATGAAATTTTGACAGAAAATTTTTGGCCAGGTCTCTACACTAGTAAGGACCTGTTGTGCAGTCCCTGGCTAGAAGCCGCTTGAGTTCTATTCTGGAAGCAAAGCGGAAAACATGTAGTACAAACATGGAATAACTAAACCTGTGATTCTGGCAGGGTTATTGAAATTAATCGGAGAACAAATTTTGACAATGGCAGGAATAGCTGCAGAATTGGTGATGAAAAGATTGTTTGTTAGAACGAGGAAGGAGAAGAAACAGGGACATCACACAAATTATGGAAGAATAAGACGATTCCAAATTTATATAAAACTTTCTTGTAGTCGGCCTAATAGGCATTTGATGTTGGCACCACGTGAATTATATTCTGTCGTGTTATAAAAATGGCCATTTGTGCCAAAACAGTCTCGTTTATTTGGTGTCTTACAAAATTTCTCCAGTATTAGAAAGGCCTATTTTGTTTTATCTAGCAGACAGTGACAAAATAGACGTAATCACATCGAGAAACCACACCAGTCTTGGGTATTATTTGTGTTAACAGCTTTTCAGTATTAGATAACGACATTTCGATTTTTCGTGTAGCGAAACGTTTGACGAGCTTTGATGAGGTAATGGATCCTTTTGCAGAAAGGAAAGCATGCCATGTAAACCTGTAGCAAGATTAGAGAGAAAAAAATGCTAGAAGCTAAGGATTGAAGAAGTGTGTACTTTCTTGCTTGTCTCTCTTCTTTATTGGTTTTATGTATCCTATATTTAATTTTATGTCAGACAAAACAGCAAGTTATTAGCTAATAGGCAATAAAGAGTGCAAATTTTCTGAAGAGTTCTTGTTCTCCCAAAATATACATGTTTCAATTCCACAGAGCGAAATACTGTGACATGCGACAGAAGAATGCTTTATGAAGAGGCGTGGCACTGCACTTTGACACACTTAAGACCAAATAACATGCCCTACATTTCGTCGAACACACATGTTTTATGTTTCAGACTTTTCAGAAAGATGTGCGCTACAAGATAAACATATTTTTGAAAATTCAATTTCTTTTAGTATTGACCCGGTTCGCAAATATTGTAGGTCCAAGGCTGATGCACAGAGCAGTCTGAGTTATAGTGGATAGTCTCCAGGTGAACCATGTTTACATTTAGTGATTTTGCTGTTTCCCCTTTGTTTACTCTCACATCAAATGAAAATAAAACAGATATCTGTGGCCAGGAGCTATCAAGTGAATTAAAATACATTCACATAATTACGGAAGGCTGAAATATGTCATTAGTTTCAGATTTTATTTTATTTCCACCTTTCTGACTGTCAAGCATTAATCACCTTGCAGAACAATGAAGTTATTTTTGTCTGATTGCTGAAGAAATTTGACTTCTATTAACCTTTTCCGCAGAGGCAGTCAATGTATTTGACACGAAATGTTTAATTCTACAGTACTGGCTAGTTTCAACTGTTCGCTGCATTTCAAGTGCACATTTTCATCTTGTAACATGTATGGCATTATGCCATAATAAAGAACCAAACATGATATAATACAGTACTGGTGCTCCAAGAAAATTTACATCCCGAAAACCACACCGAAAAGCTTAATATTAGGTCGAGGTCTACTTCATTGGGAATCTGGACATACAAATGTGCACTTAAATATGCACTTCCAGTGTGCACATTTTAGTGTGGCTCATGAAATTCCGATACTCTTGGAGTATCCTCTGATGTCTTGTTTCTTTTATGACATAATGTAGGACCTTTCAATGTTTTACACGTATGTACATACGGGCTTTCTATGTCATGGTAGCTGCGCAAGCACGGTGTCGCCTGTTATCTGCGCTCTGTGGCAACTGCTGAAACGAACCTTTTTCTTAACAGGTCACAGAAAATATTGCTAATTGTGGTTTGAAAAGCGTTACTTCCAAAGTAAATATCCTTTTACATAAGTTTAACTATGTGCGAGAATGTACCATGAATTTATTAAATCACAGAGCATTTGACTCTCATTTAAAAATCAGCTCTTTGATGATGAGCCATTTAGAATAATTTCGAACCCTGACAGGGTGTCTACGACCTGGGAGATCCGGGAAAAACCCGGGAATTTTTTCATCCAGGAAAAACCTGGGAATTTTTCATTGGTTTTGTTCTCAGTTAAATTTTTGTAATTTCGACTGGTAAGAACCAATACTCTAACAAAGGATATTACTGTATCCTGCTACTGCAGAATAATACTGCAGCCATAAGACATGAACGAGAGAAAAAACTAAAATAAAACTTAAATTGCAAAGGTAATGCATCATATACAGCAACAAAACACAGTGCTCATACAAGCTTCTGCCAACAGCGAAATGTGACAAAGGCTTTAGGAAGACTATGCAATGCTTCATAACAACAAACTGCCTCCAGTGAGCATGACGTCACAACTATTAACATTAGATTTGTTTTAGCAATTACGAGTGGGATCATGCGCATGCGCAGTTGAGTAGTATCTTCTTTTGCTTCTGGCTACAGAAACGTGGCTGTTGTCTGAGTAAGTAGTTGCAGTAAAAAAAAAGCAGCTAGGTGCTCCCAGGAAAAATTTTACTGGTGCACCCAAGCTGTCAGATTGCGCAGCAGCCCTGGATCTAGGAGAGCCGGGGGGGGGGGGGGCTGAGGGGGGGCAAATTCATATAAACCTTGTTTCACAAAGTGCCTAGCATCCAGTGCATGTTGGTCTATCGATTATTCGTATGACTTTGAAACGTGTCCCTGTCAGTTTTTGAACATTGTTGAACACATTCCAAGTTGATTTCTGAATGAATCATATGTTGATTTGTGAATGCGTGCATAGTGTATGTGATGTTTCTGTCAGTGGAATCCTCGTCACATCTAGAAATAAACTTTCCTGCAGACAAAAGGGGCTATACGAGCTGAGGAGAGTATAGCTGAATGAAAGCAAGCCAACCACTGTCTGATTATGTGGTTGATAGGGTTTGAGAATGATGAGCGTTGTTACGATTACCGGCGAAATCCATAGATTCAGACTACCAAAGTGCGAATAAACGACTAACAGGAATAACAGGTAAGAAAGATTACGTATTATCTTCTCGATGTATCCAAGAAAATGAAATTTCGACAGAAAATTTTTGGCTCGATCGCTATACTTGCAAGGGCCAGTTGTACAGTCTGCGGCTAGCAGCTGCTTTGAGGCCTATTTTGGAAGTATCGCGGAAAACGCCTTGTAGGAACACGTAACAATGTCTAACTGGAGAATAATCGCGGGATAACGAAACTGGTGATTCTGGCAGAGTTAGTGAAGTTAACCAGCGAATAAGCTTTGACATTGGCGGGAATTCATACGGAATTAGTGATGACAACATCGTTTGTTAGAATGAGGAAGGAGAAGAAACTGGGACATCACACAAATTATGGAAGAATAAGACGATTCCAAATTTCTATAAAAATTTCACACTACTACTTTTTGATCTCATGCTTGAGAAACTGGAGCGTATAAAAGAAGTGTAAAACTATTTCCTAACGTAAAGCTTTTTGCTTGTAGTAGGCCTAATAGGCATTTGATATTGGTACTTTTTGAATTATAGTCTGCCGCGTTATAGAAATGACCATTTCTGCTAAAACAGTCTTGTTTATTTGGCGTGTGTTACAATTGCTGCAGTATTATAAAGGCTTATTTTGTTTTATCTCGCAGACAATGACAAAATATAGGTAATCAGGTCGAGAAACCACACCAGTCTTGGGCCTATTTGTTATTACAGCTTTTTCAGTATTAGACAATGACATTTCGATTTTTCATGTAGCAAAACATTTGATGAACTTTGATGATGTAACAGATCCTATCGCAGAAAGGAAGGCACACCATGTAAAGCTGTAGCAAGATTAGAGAGAAAAAAATTGTAGGAGCTAAGGATTGAAGAAATGTGTACTGTCTTGCTTGTCTCTTCTCTTTACTGGTTTTATGTATCCTATACTTAATTTTATGTCACACAAAGCACCAAGTTGTTAGCTAATAGGGAATAAAGAGTGCAAATTTTCTGAAGAGTTAAAGAAAAAAAAAAAAACAGAGGGGCAGGATGTCAAACCGGCCGACTGGAAGGAGGAGAGGCACCATGGGACATTTTAATTTCCACTGTCCTTTGATGGCATCCAGTACAGACTATACACGTTTCAATTCCACAGACCAAAATACAGTGATGTGCGATAGAAGAATGCTGTGTGAAGAGGTGTGGCACTGCACTTTGGCACACTAAAGATCAGATAACGTGTCTTACAATTCCTCTGGCACGTATGTTTTATGTATCAGAGTCTTCAGAAAGATGTGCGCTACAAAATGAACGTATTTTTGAAAATTCGATTTTCTTTTTTTTTTTTGATGTCCTATCTCAAATGATGGAGGGACGCCACTATCTACTATTGCCGCGTTTCGGAAATATCGTAGATACGGGTCTGATGCACAGAACAGTCTGAGTTACAATAGGGAAGTGGGTAGTCTCCATGTGACCCGTGTTTACATTTAGTGATTTTGCTGTTTCCTCTTTGTCTACTGCACTCACGTCAAATGAAAACAAAATTGATTTCTTTGGCCGGGAGTTATCATGTGAATTAAAATACATTCACATAAGTACGGAAGGCTAAAATACGTTATTTGTTTCAGATTTTATTTTATTTCTACCTTTCTGACAGTCAAGCATTAATTGCCATGCAGAACAATGAAGTTATTTTTATCGGTTTGCTGAAGAAATTTTCTTTTATTAATCTTTTCCCCTGAGGCAGTCAATATATTTGAAACAAAGGGTTTAATTTCAAACTATTGGCTAGTTTCAACTGTTTGGTGCATTTCAAGTGTACGTTTTCATCTTCTAGCACGTATGGCATTATGCCATAACAAAGAACTAGACATGAGATAACAAAGTACTGGTACCCAAGGAAATTTACATCCCGAAATGACATTGAAAAGCTTAATATCAGGTCGATGCCTACTTCACTGGGAATCTGGGACTCATTTAAAAATCAGCTCTTTGATGACGAGCCACTTAGAAGAATTTATAGCCCAGAAGATCACTCTTTTATGTCGTTATTAAAAAATTTACTAGCACATTTGTGTGATATATCTTAAAATGTAATACGTTAATGCGTGTATAAAAGAGTGTGTGTGTGTGTGTGTGTGTGTGTGTGTGTGTGTGTGTGTGTGTGTGTGTGTATATATATATATATATATATATATATATATATATATATATAAAGCCTTTAACATTTCCTGTTTGTGTGTTCGCACTACTTAACAGTGATGTTGCTATTGGCTGACTACACCACGTGTCCGAAGCTCTGAGTATCCGCTGCCATCGGCTGGCGACATCACGTGACATGAGCTATGACTGGCTTACAAATATGCTTCGCAATCTCGATTTCAATGCTTTAGAAAGTAACATGTGGTGTTTGGTGGAATTTGAATTTATACTTTCGTAATACGAAAATATGCAGCGTACATGTTGCTGCCTATCAAAGATCTTTCCAAAAGATGTTTCGTTTTCTAAAGCGCTGGGAAATTCTATGCCCATGTATAAAACCATAACCATTCAAAGGATTGATAAGTTATACGGTTCCGAGAGAAAATGTACTGTCAGTTAACAGGGAAAAACTCGGTTCCGAGAGAAAATGTACTGTCAGTTAACAGGGAAAAACTATGTTACCACCTGGGAGAAAGTGTATTTTTAACTGGGAAATCTGGGAGAAATCCAGGATTTTTTTTTCCTTGTCCACGTATACACCCTGCCTGAAGATCAGACATTTATGTCATCATTAAAAAATTTTGCTGGCACATTTGTGTGATATAGCTTAAAGTGTAACATGCACAAAAAAATCAACATTATATGTGAAATCTTAGCTTCTCTTGCAGCCTATTAACCTTAGAGACCAATATTATATATGAAAGCTTTTCTTTTCTTGTAGCAGCACTATGTATATTAATTTAAACTATTAACTTTCCCGGTTTGTGTTCATGCTACGTAACAGTGATGCTGTTGGTTGACTACATCACATGCCCTATGCTCTGAGTATCCGCTGTCATTGGCTGCTGAGATCACGTTACATGAGCTGTGACTGGCTTACAGAAACACATTGCAATCTCGATTTCAATGATTCGGAAAGTAACATGCGGTATTTGGTAGAATTTCAATGTATACTTTCGTTATACAAAAATATGCAACGTACATGTCGATGCACATGAAAGATATTTCCAAAACGTGTCTTTTTCTCTGAGTTTCGTTTGCTAAAGTGCCGGGAAATTCTGTGCCCGTGTATAAAACCTTAACCATTCCAAGGATTGATAAGGGAAAATATACTGTCACTTAACACGGAAAAAGCATTTTTTCACCCAGGGGAAAGTGTATTTTTAACTGGGAATTCGGGGAAAAATCCAGGAATTTTTCTTCCTTGTCCACGTATACAGCCTTTAAATATATTTTTGGAGATGAAGTATAAAAATAAATGAGATAAGAACTTCACCCTAGATACATTAGAGGCAAAAATTAACAACTAAAGTAATTGTTAATAGCCAGCAAGGCAAGGTTGCATGTTGCTGACAAACAGTAGTAGAGCACTTAAAATTACTGAGCAAAGTAACTCAAAGATTAAGGTATTGAACTCATATTCAGGAGTAGTGTATTTGAAGTCCTTGGTCTGTGTGTAAATTGGTTCTCTGTGGTATAGAGAAATCACTTCAGAAAATGCTGAGGCATAGTTGGTTTATTCCTTCCCTCCCCATCGGAGAGAGAACTCTGTATCTAAACACCATGCTGTTGCCTAGGCATTAAACACTATTCTTACTTCCTCGAAATTAAATTTGTAGCAACTGATCACAATAAAGTTTGCAGCAGGTGTCCTAACTACCCGAGTATCATTTGGGCAAAATAACATCAACTGCAATCTTGCTAGAAGCTCTTGTTTACTCCGTAAAAAATTTTTTGGAGGCATGGTGTTTTCATGGCACTATAAGAAAAAAGTCTGTTAGAGCTGCATCAGGTAAGTGCAGCAGCCAAGCAACAGCCTGCCCATCAGGGCAGTACCCAAAATAATCATGAACACTGTCTGCATTTTGAGTGGAGCATCAAAATGTTAATCGTACACTAATGAGCTGAAACATTATGACCACCTGGGTAATAGCATGTTGGTCTACCTGTGGAACACAATACTACAGCAGTTCGGCATGGCATGAGTTCAGTAAGTTCTCGGTAGGTTCCTTGAGGTATGTGGCACAAGACGTCTATGCACAAGTCACGCATTTCCTGTAAATTATGGGCTAGTAGTTTGTTGGCACAGAGCTGGCACCCAGTATTGTCTCCAGTGCATTCCACTGGGTTTGGATCAGGTGAATATGGTGTCTAAGAAGTTAATGTGAGTTGACTATCATACTCATCAAACCACTATAGAATGATACTAGCCTAGTGACTTGGACAGTTATCTTGCTGGAAGATGCCATCACTGTCGTGGAAGAAGTCCAGCATAATGGAATGTAGGTGGTGTGAAATAATGTTAATGTATTCTGCAGCTGTCGTGGTCCATTCAATTACTACCACTGGTAGCATGGGTGCCCATCTAAATGTCCCCCACAGCATTGTACTACCCCAGATGGCAGGTATTCATGGTGTGGTGCTTGTTCCAAGCACCCATTTGTCTGGATGACACCATATCTGGATGTGACCATCAACCTAGTATAACAAAAAATGTAATTCATCTGAACAGGTGACCCATTTTGATTGGTAAAAGGCCCAGTTTCATCAGTGTCACAGTTGTAATTGAGGATGTCCTTGGATCAACATGGGAACATATAGGGGTTGTCTTCTGTAGAGCCCCATGTTCAACAATGTGTGCTGAATGGTGTGCTGGAAAACATTGTATTTTTGTTGCATTTTCTACCTGCTTTATGGAGCGTGCAAGCCTTCTACATCCACGTACTATGATGAGGCAGTGAAGTTCCAACACCTTGTCGCCTATTAATTTTTTCACCATCCCTCAACCAGTTTCCACAGATGCTCACAACAATAAAAGACGAACAGCTGAACAACTTCGCCATTCCTGAGATAATCATTCCCAGGTGCTGGGCCGTAACTATCAGTCCATTTTCAAAGTCATGTACATCATTGGTACTCCACATTTGCGGCCCATATCATTGCTACAGTGGTTCCTCCATTTCTCTCTGCTCTGTTTATGTGCTTTCTTTAACATATCATGTGCCTGTGATGCCACCAGGTAGAATTCAGTCCCATGGTTGGCAGCAGTCATAATGTTTTGGCTCATCAGTGTATGTGCAGTGGGAAAACATACGAAGTAGTTTTGATAAAGTAACGTGGGAAATTCTCTCTCTAATGTACAGTGCATACCACTCTTGTTGGGATGGACAAACATCAGAAACCCTGTAATTGTTATGCCTGTCCACATGTTCACTGTAAACCTTTTGTAATGACACCTCATGGGTATCCCATAGGGTTTAAATCAGCTGAAACGTGATTGTTTCAACTTTTGAATATTCCACCTAAAGTGGAAGAAACTAGTTCAATGAAAAATACATTGACATGAAACTGAGATTCACTATTGGCTTCATGAAACTAGGTTGAACTTAAAGTGTACTCTCTGTTTGTGGTGGTGGTGGTGGTGGTGGTGGTGGTAGTAGTAGTAGTAGTAGTAGTAGTAGTAGTGGTGGTGGTGACAATATTGGTTGAACTGATCATGCTTTCCAAACACTGGGGGGAAGAGTTGGGGATAAACATTTTAGAGGGATTCTAAGGCTTGACTCCAGTACACATGTTCAAGTTGATGTAGGGCGCAGTTGTTATACAGAGAGAAGGCGGCATTTACAGAATAGTGTGGAGAGCTGCAGCAAACCAATCTTTGGACTAAAGATCACTGCAGCAATTATTAAACAATTTATTTTACCTTTAGGACTGGAGTGAAGAAGACCAATTAATATTAATAATTCAGTTTGATAATTAGACTTTTTGTTCATTTCAAATATAAATTCTTAATTATTGATATTTTATGAAAGATTGTTAATAGAGGCTGCTTAAATTAAGAACAGATAACAATTTAATTTTTTGGAACAAAAATGAAAAACCAAGTACTCTTTATTTGGGCTACATCCATTGTTTTATGTCACAGATGTAATCTCATATGAACCAGAATAATAAGTGTTGCAGAAACATGAAAAACAATAATTTTTACAGCATTGAGCACACCATACAAATGCTGCATTTTTATATTTGCCACTGTGTTGTTACAATATGAGCCCAACAGAACTGATCTGGATCGAAGTTAAGGCATTTCACACAAGAAATAACAAGACTGTTAAGCTGGCAGATGTACTAAAACTAATGCACACAGCTTTTTCATATGTCGCTGTTGATTGCTGGTGGGATACAGAACAGCACGTCATAAAAGAAGGAGAAAGTGTGGCGCCTGGGTGGATTCTGTTGATCAACTCGTTATCAATGTAGCAGAAGACAGTTCCAGAACTGAAGTGAATTTCTCGGATTTGAATAAGGAAGGAGCTAAGAGATTACCAGAAGACTGATTTTAATTAATACCTTCAATGGCATGAGTGTTCAACAATATGGTGAAATCCCTGCAGCATGTGTTGCATCACACACAGCTCGCCAAGAAAAAGTATCCTGTGTTTAAGTTAGGAATTTTCATCGCTCTTGTTTGTAATTAGAATGCTATGTTAGGTGAGAAAGAGAGCATTTTATACTTTCCGTCTGTTCACCTAATAAGCGTCCGGTAGTGCTGGCATTTTGCCAAGTATTATTTCATTCTCTTTAAAAATTAAATGACATTTGAAGCTTTTTTGTGTCTCCGCTCATCTCTCTTTGTCTGATCTGCAACGGCACATATCATTGCAGGTTTGTTGGACCAGCTGGCTGGCTATTGCTTTCAAAGTTAAACGCGCCAGTAAAGCTGTTGTGCCCCATTATCATTCAATCTATGTGTGTGTAACACGGCACAAAACCTGTCCTTATGATTGTACTTGGCTGTACTGGACATAGTTTGGCTTCCACTCCATATGAATTGAAATCCAATAAGATTCAAGCAAACACTGAAGAATACATAGTAGAATGTTTACATCAGGTTTCTTCTTATGATGAATGCAGTATAAAAGTGAAATAACTGAAATTGCATCAAGTTTCAGAATTTTACGGTTTCTGTTGGATATAGGGAATTGGATGAAACAGTCCAGGATTCTTTTAATTCATATAACCGCATCCTGCATTGTCCATATGTTAGTTGATGGCTTTTCAGTTTTGTGCAAACATTTCGTGTTACATAGTGTTCCATCTGTTCCAGTTATGTTTTCTCAGCACTCCTATGGCCACATAGTGATTACTTACACAGGCTGCATTAGAACTATTTTTATTTAATGTGTGTATGTTTGAGTGCTAACTAGGCACAGTCCAGCCTTCTAATAATTTTGTAGTGTAGAGTTTTGCTGTCTTCGGTACAGATACGGAGTGTGGATTGCTGTGTTTGGATGCAGGTTGAGTTAGTGATCCTTCGCTCACAGCTCCGTGCGGTGCTGGTTTCAGCCACACAGCTTGAGTCTGTTACTAATGGGCATCACTGTGGGAGGCCAGATTTGGGGACCTCAGAGAAATTCAGCATGTTCCATATGTCCCCAGATTGATCCACTACTGTTCATGCCGCAGTTAGTGCCTGCATTGAGGCTGATCCCCTAACCAGTGGTAGATTGGAAGGTTATTACAAGTTATGGCAGGCAGCGAAAGACTTTTCGGGGGGCTGATTGAAAGGCGTCACCAGTTCATCTAACAAACAGGTTCAAGGTGCTGTCTGTGGCTGTTATAGGTCCTGAGCTAGATGCAGCCACTTGTCCTGTTTTAGGGGAAGCCTCTCAGCCTGCAAGGTCTGGGCAGTCACAGAGTGGGATAATTGATAGTTGGGAGCTCCAATGTTGGACATGTAATAGGGGCACCTTAGGGACGTGGCTGTGAGGAGGGGAAGAAATCCAGTATGTGTGCATACTGGGGGAGTCATCCAAGATGTGGAACAGGTCCTTTCCAATCCCATGAAGAACATGGGGTGCAGACAACTGCGGGTGGTGGCTCATGTCACTACTAACGAAGAGGTGCTCTCTGGTTTTGGGCAGCTAGCTGAATTGGTAAAGACTGCCAGTCTTCCTTGTGAGATAAAGGTAGAGATCACCATCTGCAGCATTGTGACAGAACCGATTGCGAACCTTTGCTACAGGGCCAAGTGGAAGGTCTGAATTAGAGACTCGGGCAGTTCTGCGACCATATTGGCTGCATATTCCACGACTTGCGCCATTGGGAGGTAGGGTATTGAGTCCTGCTTAGTAGGCCAGGTGGCCATTCTGCACAGGGAGTGACTGCATGGGTAACATGTGCCGTGTGGTGTGGATTGGGTGGTTTTTTAGATTATCGGGTCCTGGGAAAGAACAAAGGGTGCAGGTCAAACACGAGACAAGGATTGATGTAAGAACCATAGGTATTATAGAAGTAAATTGTTGTACCTGTGTTTGAAAAGAACCAGAGCTCCAGGCACTAATATAAAGTACTGAAGCACCAATTGTTATAGGTACTGAAAGCTGGCTAAAACCAGGATAAGTTCAGCCAAAATTTTTACAAAGGACCTAACCGTGCTCAGAAAGGATTATATTAAATACAATTGATAGTGGTGTGTTTGTTGCTGTTAGTGGTAGTCTGTCTTCCAGTGAAATTGAAGTAGGTAGTGCCTGTGGGTTAGTATGGGTAGAGGCTATACTTGACAACTGGAATAAATTAATAATGGGTTCTTTTTTTATCGACCTCCCGACACAGATGATACCGTTCCTGAACAGTTCAAAAGATGACGTGCCTCATTTTAAATGAGTAACCCACTCATACACTTGTACTTGGTGCGTGCTACCCTCATTATGTTGGCGAAAGTACGTGTTTAAAAGTTGGTGGTAGGCATAAACGTCAACCAAAATCATACTGAATGTTTTCTCAGAAAATTATTTTGAACAATTAGTTCAGGAGGCCATGTGAAGTGTAAATGGTTGCAAAAATGTATTTGACCTCTTAGCAACAAATAATCCTGAGCAAATAGGAAACTTCATGATAGATTCAAGGATTTCTGACCACAACATTGTTGTAGCGAGACTGAATACTGTAACATCCAAACTGAGCAAAAACAAATGCAAAATATATGTATTTAAAAAAGCAGATAAAATTTTGCTTCATGCCTTCCGAGACAACCTCCATTCCTTCCAAAATAACTATGAAATTGTAGACCAGATTCAAAGAGATAGTATCGACAATAATGGAGAGATGTATACCAAATAAATTAATAAGAAATGGTACTGATCCCCTTGGTACACAAACGGATCATAACACTGTTACAGAAGCATTGAAAATAGGATTTCAAATCTAAAAGAACACAAAACCCCCAAGTTTGCCGAAGTTTCAAAGAAGTCCAAAATTTAGCAGGAACTTTAATGTGAGATGCTTTTAATAGTTTCCATAACCAAACTGTCTAAAAATCTGGCAGAAAATACAAAGAGATTCTGATCATATGCAAAGGACACCAGCAGCAAAACAGAATCAATACCTTCACTGAGTGATAGTGAAGGTAATGTTATTGATGACATTGCCACCAAAGCATAGTTACT
The DNA here is from genome assembly GCF_021461385.2 of Schistocerca piceifrons. Lineage (NCBI taxonomy): Eukaryota > Metazoa > Arthropoda > Insecta > Orthoptera > Acrididae > Schistocerca > Schistocerca piceifrons. The sequence goes on along the minus strand of NC_060149.1, from coordinate 292,781,236 downwards.
AAACACAGTTGTCTCAAATTCCTTCACCAAAGGATACAAAGTAAATATTCTAGAATTCAAATCGAGTACTGATACCAACATGAGTAATGTAGAAGTAGATATCCTCAATGTAGCAAAGTAGCTTAAATCACTTAATAAAGGAATGTTCTCTGGCCCATATTGTACACTAAGTAGATTCCTTTCAGAGTATGCTGACACAATAGCTTAACAATCTTATGCAACTGCTTGCTCAACAAAAGATCCATACCTGAAGGTGGGAAAGTTGCACAGGTAACACCAGTATTCAAGAAAGGAAGTAGGAATAATCCGATGAATTAGACCTATACCTCTAATGTCAGTTTGCAGTAGGATTTTGGAACATATACTGTGTTTCAACATTATGAATTACCTTGAGAAAAGCACAGCACAGATTCAGAAAATAGCATTCTCGTGAAACACAACTAGCACTTCATTCATAAAAGTAATAAGTGCTATCAACATGTTATCTGAAATTGATTCCATATTTGTAGATTTCTGGTACAGTATTTGAGGATGGGGAATGGGAAAGCTTTTGAAATGGTTGGACTGGGGTATTTGACCCTTGAGTGGTAAGCCAATGATTGTGTATTAAACAATTTAATTAATAAACTATTAAATAACAATGAGGACAATTCCAACATAGGTACTTCCACAATATTTTGTCAAAAGCTGACACATGATACACTACAAGATGCAATAAGGTAAACCACAGTTACTCAAATAATTATTTGTTTTATGCAAGCAGACCATAAACAATACATGGGCACAAGCCCTGTATACAGAATTATTCCCACTTGGCACCCACTGACAGGCACAGCCAATCTTACCAGAACTTAAGTAAATATTCTGAGTAGTTAATAAATTACATTCTTCATGCAAACAGTTAAATAAAATTTATAAAGTATTGTTATTACTATTAAATAGCAAGAAATAACTAGCACTGTTTATATTCAGAACTACACTAGAAATTTTTGTTTAAAAAAAAATTCAAAAAGGAAAATATTACTGCATGTGATTAAACAGCAAATATATTAAGACACACACATTGTAACTGTCATTTCTACTGAGCTGGAATTTGAAGAAGGCAGTTTACACAAATATCAGCTGTCAACACACAGGCCAAGGCAACAAACTGAATCAAATATTCGAGTCACATTCTTACATGCCAGTTAACAGCACTTGAATAGAGAACCAACAAGATTTAACATTAAAGCCTTCAAGACAGAACAGAGGGAGCTGTCTGCATTCGGATCCAATTCATATTAAAGAGAAGTGCACACAATTTTAAACTCTCGTCAGATAAACATCGAGCTGGCAAGCAAGAAAGACAGTCAGTTTGAATTATTCATGATATGGTATAAATGACCACTATGCATATTGACAGCAATCAGAATCATATGATTTACACTGTCGAGCACCACAGTAAGTGAATTTAAACAGGAAAACCCATTTCCGTATGTAACCCAGGCACCAGTTTTTGTCTGTCAGGGCCAACAATACTCTCTAACACATATTACAAAATGGCAACACCTTAGGCATACTCAGACCCACCAGATTTAAATGACAGATGATAAAGTTCTATGACCGGAAAGAAATACACATACTATTAACACATGCAATATAATTTAAGAAATCACTTAGCAGCTTGGGCTATAGTGTAGTGGTCTCACAATCACATTAAATCAAGAAGCTTTTACAAAGCTTCAAATATAACTGGCAGACATGCCTCAACAGTTGTTTAATTCACAAACATATGTCAGTAAACACAGGTCTAATCTCGAGTATGATGCGGCTATACAGTGCCAATGCAGCAGAGTGGCAAAATCCACCATTCACACACCGCAGAGCCTTCCATGTGGCATTGGCCCTTCTGCACTATATCTGAGACACAGCCTTTGCATTCCTACCTCACATGCCACTATTAGAACACTACCAAAGTTAGAGACTGCATGCGTGCTGAAAGCTCCTTGTAGAATTTTTCTGAGGCAGCGATGATAAGTAGACGAGAACTGATACGGACATATCAATTTCCAGAAGGGTTTTGAAACATTTCCTCACAAGTGACATCTTATCAAATTGTATACCTAAGGAATATTCCTTACTGTATTTCTTGATTTCATGTCGGGAATATCGCAGTTCATAGTTATTGTTGGAAAGTTGTAGAGTAAAACAGAAGTGATATCCGGTGTTCTCCAAGGAAAAGTTGTATATCCTCTGCTGTTCCTAATCTATTCAGGAGATAATATTTTGCAGCCACCTTACAGTGTTTGTACATGGTGCTGTCATTTACCATCTAGTAAAGTCATTGTAAGATCAAAATCGATTGCAAAATTATTTAGACAAAATATTTGTATTTTTGCAAAAAGAGGCAATTGACCCTAAATAATGAAAAGTGTGGGGTCATCCACATGAGTACTAAAAGGAATTATTAAATTTCGGTTGCATTATAAATCGCTCAAATCTAAAGACTGTCAGTTCAACTCAATACCTAGCAATTAGGTTTATGAGTGACTTAAATTGGAACAATCACATAGATAATATTGTGGAGAAGGCAGACCAGAGACTGTAATTTATCAGCAGAACACTTTGAAGAGAGCAGCAGGTTTACTAAAGAGACTGCCTACACCACTCTTCTCTGTCTTCTGCTAGAGTACTGCTGTATAACATGGGCTTCTTACCAGATTGGATTGAGGGAGGACACTGAAAAAGTTCAAAGAAGGGCAGCTCTTTTTGCATTATTGCAAAATAGAAAGAGACTGTCATGGGAATGATAAGAGAGTTGAGGTGGCAGCCTTTAAAACAATGGCGTTTCTTGTTGCTGCGAGGTCTTTTCATGAAGTTTCAATCTCCAACATTATCATCTGAACTGAAAATATTTTGTTGATTCCAATCTACATAGCAAGAAATGATCGTTGTAATAAACTAAGAGAAATAAGGGCTCACATGGAAAGATGTGTGTGTGTTTTTCCCATGCACCCCTAAAGTGGAAAGGTGAGAAATAGCTTGAAGGTGGTTCAATGAATCTTTTGCCAGGCACTTACGTGAGAATTACAGAGTAGTGTTGTAGATATAGATAAATTTTTCAAACATTAATGAGCTTATTTTATTTAAAAAAAGTTTCTGGCCTTTATGCTTCACCTTTGTGTGAGAGTTTGTTTGTGTGGTAGTGATAGTTTCATTCCCGCTTCCTTTAGAAATAATATGTATAGACATTTATAAAATAAAATGTAGATCATTGACAGTTGAAGTTTTCATCAGTATGCAAAACAGTTCCCTACTGAACGACATCGGACCCCCTGTGGGCCCGGGGGTTAGAATAGGTCCGAGGTATTCCTACCTGCCATAAGAGGAGACTAAAAGGAGTCACACACCTTTCGGCCTTTATGTGATGGTCCCCTGTAAGGTTTGACCTCCAGTTTTCAAAATTTTTCCAAAGAGCGAGCCAATTGGGGAAGGGCGCCTTACATGGTGTGTCATGTCCATCGTGCTTTGAGATCCTTAGCCCACTTTCTCGTCATGGCATTGCAGTCCCACTCATCCTCCATCTCTTGAACAAGGACTCCTTCCTGGATGGGTTTTCCTCCACCCACTGTGCAGCGTCATTTTGTGCGCCGATGATGATCGTGGAATTCTTTTCACCTCATATCCAGCATGGTAGCCAGTCCATTGTGGTGGGGCCACCAGCTATCTTGTTGGTTGTAGCCCCCTGACTACACAGGGATCGCTCTGCTGATGCCTGCACCATTAACTCTCCACATGTGGCATCCAAACTCCTGACAATGGCCATCCTGCCAGGTGGCCTTTGCTGCGGCTGGGTGGCGCCCGTGGGGAGAGCCCCTGGTTGGAGTGGGTGGCATCAGGGCAGATCACGCGTGATGAAGCGTACCATGTCATCACTTGATGGAGATCAAATTCCAGCAGTCTTTAAGTGTTCAAAGTCTCAGTACAGTGCAAGGAAGTATTACACTAAATTATTCCCCTCCCTGGCCACACCATGGGAGGAATGCCAAGCTATGAATGGCAGCAAACCTTATTCACCCCAGTACCTTGTATGTATGAGATCTGATGGGGACTGCTTTGTCTCGATGAAGCCTCAGTTTTTTGTAGAGCATTTAGAGGACAAGTTTGGGGAGATGGAGAGCTTGTCCAAAATGCGGTCAGGGTCAGTCTTGATAAAAATGACATCCTCTGCCCAGTCATGGGCATGACTCACTTGTGGCAAGCTGGGGGATGTTCCTGTTACAATCATGCCTCAAAAGAGTTTGAATATGGTTTAGGGTATTATATTCCACAGAGACCTTCCTTTGCAGTCTGACGACGAGCTACGCACCAACTTAGAGCGACAAGGAGTTCATTTCATCTGGCGCATCCAATGGGGTCCGAGGGATAAATACGTTGCCACCAGTGCCTTCATCTTGACCTTCGAGGGTGACACATTACCCGAGAAGGTTAAGGTGATGGTCTACCGCTGTGATATCAAGCCATATATCCCTCCCCTAATGTGGTGCTTTAAGTGCTGGAAGTTCGGCCGTATGTCTTTCCACTGTGCTTCCAGCATTACATGTCAAGATTGTGGACACCCATCCCATCACAATACTCCATGCGCCCCGCCTACCATCTGTGTCAACTGCGGAGAGCATCATTCCCCTTGCTCACCAGACTGCAGGATTTTACAGCGAGAAAGGAAAATCATGGAATACAGGGCCCTGGACTGACTGACCTACACTGAGGCTAAATCCTGTGGCTATGACCTCCTCTTATGCCGCCACTAGGAGAACAGTTTCGCGAGTTCCAGTTGGCTCTCGGAGCCAGAAGACTACACCTGCCCCCTTGATGGTGGGGGCACTTCCCTCCCTGTTGCTCCTGGGAGCTCTGTCCCCCCAACTATTGGGGACACCAGTTCCCACTTCTCAGCCGGAGGAGCATAAGTCTTCTTTGGCTTCTCTCGCTTGGAAGGGGGCCCCTAGGATCACTCCCTTCCCAGATTTCTGCTAGTGGGAAAGATGACACCCGCCAGTGGCTGAAGTGCCCAAAAGTGTCATAGGGCTTCACAATCATCCTGAGTCCTGGAGACTGAATCAGTGATCTCTCCCAGTCGAAGAAACCCAAGGATCAGCAAGAGAAATCCAGAAAGAAGACCCCCAAGACCAAGGGAAATGCGGTGGCAGCCACACCACCACTACGTACAAGCTCTGTGTCTGAGGATGAGGTGAAGATTCTGATGTCCCCTGAGGACCGAGATCTTGCCGGACCCTCAGACACAACAGGTATAGCCGGTTCAGGAAATAAGTTGATGGCAGCAGGTGACCCTGAGGTGTAGACTGCCTCATTGACTTGTTTCATGCCTTCCCATTCCCACGATCATGTCCTCCTCCAGTGGAATTGCAGCAGTTTTTTCCACCACCTGGCTGAGCTGTGGCAACTGTTAAGCTTTACATCTGCTTTCTGCGTTGCCCTCCAGGAAATATGGTTCCTGGCAATGCGGAACCCTGCCCTTCGTGTCTATAGGGGATATTACAAGAACCATAGTGAATATAATAGTGTGTCAGGTGGAGTTTGTGTTTATGTCTTGAACACAGTATGTAGTGAACCTGTGCTACTTCAAACTCCTCTTGAAGCTGTGGCTATCAAGATACGGACGACACAGGAAATAACTGTCTGCAATGTATATCTCTCTCCAGGTGGTGCAGTACTCCTGAACGTATTGGCTGCTCTGATTGATCAACTCCCAGAACCTTGCTTGCTTTTGGGAGTTTTTAATGCCCATAACTCCTTGTGGGGTAGCACCATGCTTACTAGCCATGGCAAGATGTCAAAAATTTGTGGCTCATGGTAGTTACTCCACCATTGATTTATCAATTTACAGCCCAGGACTTCTCCCATCTATCCACTGGAGAGCACATGACGACTTGTGTGGTAGTGGCCACTTCCCCATCTTCCTGTCACTCCCCACGCATCATGCCCATCTCTGCTGTCACTGTTGAATCTCCCCTATGTGGTGCCATCAATGTTGTGATTGAGCAGGTCACTACAATGATAATTTCTGCGGCAGAAAAAGTGATCCCTCATTCTCTGGGGTGCCCCCGGCTAAAGATAGTCCCTTGGTGGTCACCCGAAGTTGCTGAGGCAAGTAAAGTGTGTCAGCGAGCTCTACAGTGACATAAAGGGCGCCCTCCTCTAGAGCACCCAATTACCTTTAAGTGGCTCCGTGCCCGCGTTCGCTTGCTTATAAAACGATGGAAACAGGAGTGTTGGGAGAGGTACGTGTCAACCATAGAGAGCCATACTTCACTTTTCCAACTGTAGATGAAGATCACCAGGTGTCCCTGGTGTTAACATCAATTGCGTGCTCTCTACCGACGCAAACACGATTGCTGAGCACTATGCCCAAGCCTCTGCGTCGGAGAACTATCCCTCAGCCTTTCGCACCCTCAAATGGCGGATGGGAAGGAAACTCCTCTTGTTCACTACATGCCACAGTGAACCCTATAATGCCCCATTTACAGAGTGGGAGCTCCTCAACACCCTTGCACATTGCCCCATTACAGCTCCTGGGGCAGAACAGATCCACAGTCAGATGATTAAACATCTCTTGTCTGACTAAAAGCGATATCTCCTCGTCATCTTCAATCTAATCTGGTGCAGTGGCATCTTTCCATTACAATGGTGGGAGAGCACCATCATTCTGGTGCTAAAACCCGGTAAAAATCCGCATGATGTGTATAGCTATCGGCCCACCAGCCTCACAAATGTTTTTTGTAAGCTGCAGGAACGTATGGTGTGTCGGCGGTTGGGTTGGGTCCTGGAGTCATGTGGTCTACTGGCTCCATGTCAGGGCAGCTTCCGCCAGGGTCGCTCTACCGCTGATAATCTTGGGTCCCTTGAGTCTGCCATCCGAACTGCCTTTTCCAGATACCAACACCTTGTTGCTGTCTTTTTTGACTTATGTAAAGCATACGACACGACCTGGCAACATCATATCGTTGCCAAATTGTGTGATTGGGGTCTCTGGGACCTGCTCCTGATTTTTATCCAAAATGTCCTGTCGCTCCATACTTCCCGTATCCAAGTTGGTGCCTCCCATAGTTCCCCCCATATCAAGGAGAATGTGGTTCCGCAGGGCTCTGTGTTGAGTGGATCTCTATTTTTAGTGGCCATTAACGGTCTAGCAGCAGCTGTAGGGCCGTCCGTCTCCCCTTCTCTTTATGCGGGTGAGTTCTGCATTTAATATTGCTCCTCCACTACTGGTGTTGCTGAACGCCGCGTGCAGGGAGTCATTCACAAGGCGCAGTCATGGGCTCTAGGCCACGTCTTCCAGTTTTCAGCCTTGAAGTTTTGTGTCATGCACTTCTGTTGGCATCGTACCATTCATCCGGAACCTTAACTTTATCTTAATGATGATCTACTCACTGTAGTGGAGACATATTGATTCTTAGGACTGGTTTCCGACGCCCGATTGACTTGGCTACATCACCTTCGTCAGCTTAAGCGGGAGTGCTGGCAGCACTTCAATGCACTCCGCTGCCTGAGCAACACCAACTGGGGTGAAGATCACTCTACGCTGCTGCATCTCTACAGAGCCCTTGTTCAATCCCGCCTTAACTGTGGGAATCTATTTTATGGTGCGGCGGCACCCTCAGCGTTGCTTTTACTCGACCCAGTGCACCGCTGTGGCATTCGCCTAGTGATGGGAGCTTTTAGAGAGTGTCCGGTGACCAGTGTCCTAGTGGAGGATTGATTCTCTCCATTGCGGATTCGACGTGCACAACTGCTCGCCAGTTATGTTACACACATTTTTAGTTCTCCTGAGCATTGGAATTACCGTCTCCTTTTCCCACCTGCAGCAATTCATCTTCCTACATCTGCGGTCCAGGGCAGGGCTCACAATTGCAGCTCACGTGCGATCTGTTCTCTCCGAACTGGAGTCCTTCCCTTTACCACCTCTCCTTGAGGTCCATTCACATACACCTCCATGGTGTACACCTCGGCCGAAGCTTCGTCTGGACCTTTTGCGTGGCCCTAAGGACTCCGTTAATCCCGTCGCTCTCCACTGTCACTTTTCCTCGATTCTTGACATGTTCTGGGGATCTTAAGTTGTTTACACGGACGCTTAATGACTTATGGTAATGTTGGCTTCACCTATGTCCACAGAGGCCATATTGAACAGCATTCCTTGCCCACTGGCTGCAGTGTATTAACTGCAGAGCTTGTTTCCATCTCTCGTGCACTTTAGTACACCCGTTCCTGTTCTGGTGGTGAGTCTCTGTTCTGACTCCCTGAGCAGCTTACAAGGTATTGAGCAGTGCTACTGCCGCCATCCTTTGGTAGCAAACATCCAGGAGTCCGTACCTGCCCTGGGACGGTCCAATTGTACTGTGGTGTTTATGTGGACCCCAGGACACATCACAATCCCACGCAATGAACTTGCTGACCGGCTGGCCAAACAGGCTACACGGAAACTGCTCCTGGGGATGGGCGTCTCTGAAACGGACCTACGTTCTGTTTTACGCTGCCAGGTTTTTCGATTTTTGGAGACGGAGTGGCATAACAGTATGCACAACAAACTGCAGTTACATTTCGCACATTAAATGTATTAAATTACACCAAAACAATGTTTGTTGTGATCTGGCTGTCTCATCAAACAGGTAGAGAAACTTCTATGCAGACAGTTATAACCCCACTGCTTTTTCTACCCTGGCTATCTCACAAGAAGAGGAACAAGCCAGACATATGGGAGTGGAACAATTTATCCAATAATTATAATGTATTTGAATTTATGGGGATACATTTTGTGTGATAAAGCCATTATTTTTTGTGAAACATATTGAAGATAAATTTGGAGAAGTCTTTCGGAAAAATATTCATTCATTGGACCGCTATTGATAAAGCCACCTCTGCAGCACAGTCTACAGCTCTTCAGGCCTGTAATCATCTGTGTAACATACCAGTGAACATTTTCCTACACAAAACTTTCTATATGGTCCAAGGTAATCCTCTTCCACAGAGACATTATGCTCCTAACAATTGAGGAGCTATGGGCTAATCTCGAGAGGCAATGTGTACTTTCTGTCTGAAGCATCCAAAGAGGTACCAAGGATAACGGAACAGTTACCAGGCAGCTTTATCTCAACTATTCAAGAGATCAGAAAAAGTTAGTCATTGCGTACCAGTGTGATGTAAAACCACCATCTGTGAGGTGCATACACTTTGGTCATGTGTCATCCCACTGCACGGTGGACCCTAAGAAACCAGTTCTTCCACTGCTCTTCTCTCTTGTGGTTCCCATGGCATCATCTTTAGGAACCATTTCCTGCACCCCGCAAGGTAAGCAGCTTACTCCTCCAGCGTCAACTGGTGACAGGGCTCTCTCATGGGATCCCTTTCCTCAGAAACCCACGGATCAGAAGCCCATTGCCAACCAGTAACTGAAGGAGCTATTGTATATGGGTCCAAAGTGTGCCTGCTTTTCATCTGTCTCCATGCTCGTTGCAGATAGGCCCTTGCAAGAATCCCAGCGACCAAATGCTGCACAGAGGAGGAGGAGGAGGAGGAGGAGGAGGAGGAGGAGAGTTGTTAGGATAACTCTACTCTGGTGACCGTGGAGGAGGCCTCAGATCTTCCAGACACTGACGGATTCTGAACCAATGCTCATCCAACTCCTTTGAGGACAGAGTGATCCTGGACATCACCAGTCCTCCTGGCCCCTTCACACCTCACCTGGGCACCTGTCATATGATAATTCAGCAGAACTGCAAATGATATTACTCTTACCTGCTGGAGCTACAGCACCTAAATTCCATGTCCTCTGCAATTATCATTGCTCTACAAGGAACTCTCTTCACCAACAACCATTCCTAAATGCTCTGTGGTTATCGTGGAGTCCGTCAGAACCGTGTTAGTCTCAAGAGAGTCTTCTGAGCTGCCAAAGATTCACAATTTGTACTGATGTGTTGGGTCTTGCTGAACACTTTTCAACGGTGTCAGCATCCTCCTCTCCTTCACCCACTCAGCATGCTAAATTATACAGAAGGGTCGAAAAAAAATGTATCCACTGTTTAAAAGTCAATAACTGGCAAACTAATTGACGGAGTTGTCTCATCTTGGTAGTGTAATAGTTTGTAGTTCCGGCAGTCGCCACACAAGCATTGTATTGCGTTGTTTTGTTTTGTCAGATGACAGTCGCCAGATAGTCAGTGTTTTGTTCTTACTTGCAACCAGTTACTCAGGTAAACATGGCTGGCACAAGGCTTACGTTCGATGAAAGGAAGTCAGTTTTGAAGTGGTATTTTAAGTACGAAAACATTAATAAGGTTCAATGGCAATGGAGAAATGAGTATCAAACAGTCACCAACACGTTTAATGATTCGTCGCATTCGAGACTAATTTGAAGCAGAAGGCTGTGTTAAAGATGTACACAAACAATGATCTGGACGACGTGTAACAGTAACAAGTCCAGCTAACTCCCGTCGTGTGTTACAACAATTCACTCACTCACCACAGAAGTCTGAGAGACAGTGTGCCCATGAAACTGGAGTGAGTCGCTCAAGTGTTCGGCGTATTTTGAAGACAGCAAAGTGGAAGTGCTACATCCCACGTTTGCTACACGCAATGAATGAGGACGACCCAGAGCGTAGAATGGAACTATGAGTGGTTTACTAACATGGTGCCAAATGATGAAGAATTTGCAGAGATGATTGTGTGGTCTGATGAGGCACAGTTCAAACTCAGTGGTACAGTAAATCGCTACAATTGCATCTACTGGGCCACCGAAAATCCGAACGTCCATGTTGACAAAGCCGTGAATTTGCCAGGAGTAAATGTTTGGTGTGGGCTTTCTTACCAGGGCTTGATTGGGCCATTCTTCTTTGACGGCACAGTTACCGGTGAGGTTTACCTTCAGAAGCTTCAGACATACATTTTACCTTCCATCCGAGACTTGTATGGAGACGGAAGAGTTTACTTTCAACAAGATGGTGCCCCAGCCCACTACAAAAATCATGTTAGGGCGTATCTCGACAAAAATCTACCAGGGAGATGTATAGGCCGTAGAGGTGCTGTGGAGTATCCACCACATTCCCCAGACCTAACTCCTCTGGACTTTTACCTGTGGGGAACACTAAATGATGTCATTTATCGACAAAAGCCACACACATTGGATGAACTTTGAGAATCCATCTACATTCGTGTGTAAATATCCAACTGAACACGTTGCAGTCAGTAGTTCGTGCTGCAGTTCGGCGGCATCGTTTGTGTGAGGATGTTAATGGTGACCATTTCAAACACCTACAGTGATATCTTTAAGTTGGACTGTAAGCTACACTTTCACCAAAAATGAGACAACTCCATCATAATGAACCTTTCACTGAGTGGGGAGTTGTTTGACAGTACAATCCCCACAATGATTCCATTTACAATCAGATGGTAAAACATCTGACTGTTACTCAGTGGCTTCGTCTCCTCAGGGTTTCCAACCATACGGGGGTCAACCTTCTCTTCCTTATACAGTAGCAAGATAATATCATCGTTCTAATCCTTAAGCCAGGCAAAAATTCAACATCCATTGACAGTTACCAGCAGATTAGCCTCATAAACATGATCTGCAAACTGCTTGAAGGGATGGTTTCCAGCCAATTATGCTGGGTTCTCGAATCTCAGGGCCTTTTGCCCCCATATCAGTGTGGTTTCTGGGAGGGATAATCCACAACTGACCACCTGTTTAGGTTGGAAACTGCAAACCAACAAACTTTTTCTAATTGCTTACACCAAATTGCAGTCTTTTTGATATACGTAAAGCATATGACAAGATGTGGCACCATCACATTATTCTTACCTTCCATGATTGGGGTTTTTGAGGTTCCATACCAATTTTTATTCTTCTGTTTTTATCCCACCGGTTGTTCGGTTTCGAGTTGGTAATTCTCAGCTTTCCATGGGTCATAGAGAACGGCGGTCTGCAGGGCTCAGTGCCGAGTGTCACACTTAATGTGATCTCTGTCAATAGGCTAGTGTCCTCTGTTGGGCCACTGGTTGTTCCGCTCTCCCTCCCCTCCCCGCACCACTGTATGTCGATGCCTTGTGCATTGGTAAAGCTCCCACTCCGTACCCTTGGCTGAACGCCAGCCCCAAGGGACTCTGCTTGGACTGTTTCCCGTGGTTTTCAGTTGTCTCCTGCAAAAATGTGGGCTGTACATTTTTGTCATTATACCATGGTCCATCCGGGCTCAAAATTCTATTTGCTTACCCAGCCCTTGGATGTTGTTACACACTCCAGATTTTTGGGTTTCCTGTTTGACAAGAAGCTGACTTGGCTGCCCTGTATTCGACATTTGAAGACTAACTGCATATGACAGCTTAATGCTCTTCGCTTGCTTGCCCACATCTCTTGTGCTGTGGATCACACTAGTCTCCTTTGTATCTACCGAGCTCTGATCCAATTCACTTGGACTATGATTTTCAGGTTTATGGCTTGTGCCATTGACTTCAAAATTGTTATAACCAGTCCATCATCATGGAATTCGCCCACTGGTGCCTTTTGCACTAGTTCCTTAGATAGTCACTGTGCTGAAGTGGGGATCTTCCCTCTCCAACTATAATGATACCAAATCGTGCTCACCTGTGTGATTGCATTTGACAATTTCCTGATCATCCAACACATCCTATTGTTTTTGAATATGAGGGGCATTGACCTCAACATGTGCCCTCAGGTGGGATTACCAATTGATATATGCCTCACAGCACTTTGCCAGGACCTCCACTGTCCCCCTTAGAATGTACTCCCTGCCTTTTCTCACCCACCACTCCATAGTTGGTGTGAAATCATGAATTAGGAACAATCTGTTTCAAGGATCTAAAGTTTGTTGCATCCATGACCTTTTGGTATATGTTCCTTTCAGTGCTATGGCTCATAAAAAGTCCTTGGCTATGTTTTAATATGCAGTGACTCAATGAGTAGTCTCTAGGTCATTGACCAACATTACCCTTGTCATGCTGTAATATCTGCTATTCATGAGCTTTTCTCTGAATTTAATCATACTGTCTGCTTGGTTGCCTTTCTCCTGATCCCAAGTCATGGTTACCCCAGGGAATGAGTTGGCTGACAGTTCAGCTAGAGAAGCAATTACTCAACCCTCATTCGCTTTGATGATCCCAGGTGTGGGTTTGTGGGTGCAGCTAAGGGCTTTGGTCACTCAGAGATGGATCATCATCTGGTGGGCCACTGAACGCTGTAATAAATTCCGTACTATCAAGGAGACTACTGCTGCATGGCACTCCGCCTTCCATTATTCCTGGGAAGAATGTGCTGTTGTATGTCACTGCAGCGTTGGCCATATCAGACTGGCTCATATTTTCATTTTATGTAATGAGCCACCCCACATTATGGTTGTGGAGCCATACTGGCAGTTGTTGTTAGCCTTTCTCCTTTTATTGTTGTGATCGTTTGACTAGAAGGCATTCTTTATTCAGTAGCTATTTTCTCTCGGCATGGTTGAGCCCTGCGAGACCACTTGTCTACTCTAACCTACATACTGATCTAATCTACAGGGTGATTTTTCCCACTTTGTGCACACTTTAGGGATTGATCAGTGAGAGGATATGGAACAAAAATGTCTAATAAACTTATGTCCAGAAATGCATGGTTTCCATGCTGGAGACCATTTATTCAATTGTACATTGTTACAGAGACTGCAGTCTAATACATGCTGTACCATGCAACCACAGTTACAGTATGCATAGTTTCCTCTTAGAGGGTCGTACAGTTCCTCATATGCCATGTCATAGTGTCCTCTCCTGCCACAGTCATTGGTAATGTTTTGTCTGATTCACTTCTTTTGCTGACTCACCCTGTAGTGGATGTCATACAGCGTTGTACGCAGTGGTTCTGTATTCAAATCAAGAACATGCCGACATGATGTTCACCTACTGAGGAAAGGCAAATGGCAGTGGACGGCAGGCAGCTAGGTTGTATCAGGAGACGTATCCCTGCCGACTACAGCCACAGCACTTGATGTTTGCTACAGTGTTGCGCCATTTGTCTGAAACAGGGTTGTTCAGAAGTGGGAAATCATGAAGGATGTACCCTAAATGTTTGGTCACCAGACTTGGAGGAAAATGTGATTAATACTGTGGAAGGTGACCACTGTGTTAGTACCAGGCAGTTGGCCCGTTGGTACAGGGTCAGCCAGACGACTGTGTGGAACATTCTTCATTACTGTTGTTACTACCCTTATCATTTACAGCATTTGTAGGGCTTACTAACAACAGATTTTCCACATCGGGAGCAATTTTGTCACTGGTTTCTTCAACAGGCAGCCACGATTCCAGGATTTGTGTTATCCATCCTATTCACAGATGAGGCCACCTTTATGTGGCATGGTATCTTCAACTTTAATAACATCTGTGGGATAGTATGCAGAACCCCAGTGGTATGGTGACAGTCAATCATCAGCATCGGTGCAGCCAGGATGTGGGGGCCGGGTAAGTCGTCCTATGTCGCCTAATAGGTTGGAACTATCGGCATTTCCTGTGGGGGACTTTGTCTCCCCTGCTGAAAGTGCCATTGATGATTCGAAGGGTTATGTGACTTCTACATGATGGTGCTCCAGCCCACTTCGTCATTAACACCTGGACGCATCTCAATCATGTCTTCCCTGGTCAATGGATCGGATGAGGGGTTCCAGTTGCATGGCCTGCTCATTCACCGAATTCCAAGCCGTGTGGTTTCTGGTTATGAGGTCATGTCAAAAGTATCCTGTAAGTAGAGCCTATTTTAGATGTGGAGACACTGGAGTAGTGTTTTCATGCTGCCTTTGACACTGTTTGGCTGCAGCCTGGCCAATGTGAATGTGTGAGACAGAACATTCTACAGCCGTACACACACACACATTGAGGCACATGGAAACCTTTTTCAGCACTTCTGTAACTGTGGCTGCATGCATTTTAGATAAGTCACTCTAACTATGTAGGACTGAATAAATGGTCTGTAGGATGGAAACATTGCATTTCTGGACATCAGTTCATTAGACCTTTTTTGTTCCGTTCCCTCTCATTGATCAATCCCTAGAATTTGTACACGGTGGAAAGAAAATCACCCTGTATAAACTTACACATTGTTGTAAATTGATTTTCAGCTGTGATATTAGTATTGTATTCACTGCCCTGCTTTTACCAGTCCTATGTACTTTCCTCATCCAAGTACATTCCTGGAGACCTTCACATCCTATGGATGAATAAATCCTTAACCAAGGGACTGATGACCACACTGTTCAGTCCCTTACCACAACCAACCAACCACAGATGCTTGTGTATGTAACATGGATAATCTGTTCCTCTCTCCAAATACAATTTGCAATTGATAGTTCAACCTTCGAAACAGGTTTCTTTGAGCTGAAAAACCCACAAAAATAAGCCAAAAGTTCTCTGATACCCAAATAACAGGTTTCGTTCTGCAGTACATGAATCACTTATGAAGGATCTCCCCATTTCTCCTCCAAAAAGCAGAAGTCCAGAAATGTGCATGTTGTTACAGAATCATCTGAACCTCTGGTTCAAACTTTGTACCTAGCTCCATGATAGACAGCTCTGATTAGTTTTGGGAATGATACTCTACATAGGGAATTGTGCTTCCACCCCACATGAGAACAGATTTTCTAATTTATTCAGTTGGCTGAAGTAACAGAGGATGATTTCTGAACCCACAAGGCAAGTCTCATTCGCGGTGGAATGAGCTAAGATAAGTAGCCAGCTGCACCCATTGCACTCAATAGTCACAGGCAGATTGTCCTCCACATATCATTGGACAAGACCCGTTGGCAGACAGACTGGGGCAAAATAGCTTTGTTACTTGTCTTCAAAGGCACTCTAGACAGTGCGCAGCAGACTTAAATGGAATGCCATGTGGCTAGTGCCCACATTCTTGTTTTGCCCAGAAATGTATTGTAGAGCCACTGTCAGGTTTGGAAGAACTATACAGGTAACATACGTTGGAAAGAATAGTGATATCGAGGATTTCAGGTGATGTTAGTGGCAGCAGAGATACTACAGCTTCCACTGCATGTTGTATGATGCTGATTCAGTCAAGGGCATCAGCCCAAGGCCTGTTGACTGTGGCCAACACGACTTCTATGTGTTTTTTGGAAAATGACCAATTCCCCTTAATTGTTTCCAATAAGAACAGTCCTTACCCGTACGTCACTATTTATGTCTATATGATGACAAGATGTGTTGATGTGCACTAAAACAATCAGAATATGCTCTCATTAATTTGCTAAAAAACTGAAAATACTTCAAAATGGAAGATACACACATAGATGCATCGACTACACACTTTGAAGAATCAAACTGATATAGAATAGGAACTCCTTACAGATCTGCACTTTATTGATTTCTAACATCTTTAGTCATGAATTAAGCTCGATAATGGCTATTATTTGTTGCAACATAACCTCACTTTTCTTATTTCCAGCTTAATTATTTTAACACAAAACAAGTCTCCAATATCACCAGCCAGTTGTCCTTGTTAATAGAACCAAACATTCTCTCATCTGAGGACTGCATTGTGCTTTTAGTTGTCTTATGCAAACTTTTAAACTGAAGTATCCTTGTACTGAAGAATGCTCAGACACTCTTTGAAAGAATAACTGCATGTTAACAAAACAAAGCTCAATTACAATTTCCTTGAATGAATAGCTGCACATCTACATACAATAGAAATGTCTCTCCTGTGATGTCTTTGATTTACGTACACGACAAAACCCAGAGTGACGGTAAGCAGCGGTGTGGAAGACCTGCAACATTACTGGCCCAGTGCTGCCAGCGTATGACGGATGACAGATGATGTGATGCGTGTGAAGACCACAACGAACTGGGCTGGATCTGGCAGTTGGACCTCTTGAGTGAGACAAAATAACTGGTACTGCCAACTTGTAACATTGGGACTGAATTGCTGATGCAGCTGGTCGGAACTGCTGGTACTGCTGGCTTGAGGCCTAGAGCATAACTTGTTCAGCACAGTTAGCGATGGTCTAAAAAGTCAGATGCAGTTGGATGCCCTGGCATAGCAAAATAGTACCCTACTGACTGCGCTCCCTGCTGACAGGCATGCTGTCTGTTGGTGAAGTTGGTGCCACCAGACACTCTGAAGGCAATGTGAAACTCTGTGGTAAGCAGCCCAGATCAAACAAGGAAAATATCTTGGTGTTGATGAGAACCATTTACACACGTCGTCCTGGTGGGGCGGCTGCCTGCACGGCCTGCCTGGTGTGTGGAGGAATCAGCTAGCAGGCAGATACAGTATCCCTCAACCCTTTAAAAATAGATGGTATCACTATCTCAAAGACATGTCTCTCTGACAGGGGGAGGCAGTCCACTGCCAGTGCTGACTGTCCTGGGAAATGGAACGATCAGCAATACAGTCGGCAAAAGGAAAACGTGTGCCCAGGCATAGACTAAAAAAAGACAGAAACAAAACCTTGCATTCCACTGAACTGAACCCAAAAACACTATGCATATGAAAGAACATTGGAAACTACATAACCATTAAAGGAGGAAGAATGTGACAACTAATGAGACTGCTGAGTGTGAGATATACAACCCGTGACTTTTGATACATAAGAAGAGTACAGAAAGGTTGGAAAAGCTTAGCCCAGGCACATGAAAATACAGATGAAACTACTAAAAAACACTAGAAATTGACCCCAAAACAACGAACATACCACATCCTTGTAGAGGAATGGCAAGTGACCTCCACATGCAACAGTGGAGCCTGTAGGGTGTAGGCGGGCCTTGTGGGAAAATTTCCATGAAGGCACAATCCAAGGCCTGAAAGAACACATGACGGGATTGGCAGCACCAGTGCAAACACTGAGACTGGTGACTGGACTGGCAACCATAACTGGAGTGGCCATGTGGACAGCCGCACTGCCGCCAGCAGGAACAGTGAGATTGGCAGCAGTGGTGGTGAGCAGACTGACCACAGCAGGACCGGTGTTGAACGCACAGACAAGAGAGCCAGTGTCGGCATTGACAGGGCTGGTGACATCCTCACAGACCACTGTGGTGTCAATGGGAAGGGTGGTCAGGACAGAGCCAACGATTGACGGATGAGCAACACAACCGATGTCATCACAAACGGACATGGTGATGAAGGGAAGGTTGGCTGGGACACTGTCAGTGATGGTAGGACTGATGAGACAGCTGACAGTGGCGTCGCCAGGACAGTCGAAGACACTAGGGCAGACTGGGAAAGGGCTAGCGAAGTCCGTACAGACAAGAGGGCTTACTTCATCGTGGACAGGCATGGCAGTGACACTAGGGTCATTGCTGGCAGTAGGTACGTCAGCGGGAGGGCTAGCACATGGCTGACATCAACAGGACCGATGCTGATTATGAGAGAGCTGACATCCAATGGCGTCGCAAGGAAGAGCTGGGCTGAGAGTGGCGGGACTACCGCTGTTGAACTTCAGGAACAAAACACAGGATGCAGCATGGCACGACAATATGATAAACAACCCAACTGAAGTTGGTGCAGCTTGCCAGACACACCACACTGGTACACACTGTGTGGACACTGTTCAAACTCTGTGGAAAGGATTGTCCAACATTAAGAAAGGATGCTTGTTGTTTGGCTAGAGGTGAGTGACACAACAAAAGTGCACATTTAACGATTCCACTAACAAATCGTAGTCTGTCCTCCGGACAAGAGTCTGGGAAAAACTGACAGCACCAACAAAAGATTTCTGCATACACACTGGCAAGAAAATGAGCACTGTGTTGCATACCTTGTATGATGATGTCTGCAAAGTGCTGCAGCTGCAACTGTTGACAGTACAAGTCTCAGTCCTTGTTATGACCGTCAAACACACAGTGAGTCAGCACAGATGCAGTTGCGGCCTGCCAAGACGTGGCTGTAGTAATAAAAAACTGAGGGAAACGAGTTAAACCCTACAGCAACTTCTAAATTTTTAGCCCCTGTAACTGAATGACTTGAGACAAAGACAGCTTGAACTATTGGACAGACATGGTAATTGAAAAGTACACAAGCCTAAAGTGAAGAAGACACTGCCAGCAAACTAGAATTTGAACCATGAAATACTGAAAATAGCACCACTTGAGTGAATTCATGTGTACAAGACAGGAGCTGACCACCTAAACTGCAGAAAAGACAACAACTAAGAAACATGTGACACTAATTTACAGTCACTGAAAAATGTGCCTTTTAGAAGAAACTGCTGGATGGGATGATAACTGCTGCCTACAGACTATAGCAACACAAGAAGCAAAACACACTATCCTGCAAAACAGACTAGTACACAAGCAAAAAATCCAGCAATTTGAAAAATGACACAACTTGAAAAATGAGATGGCTGCTCCAGCAACTAATACCCAGGAAAAACCCAAAAATGGATTTGAAGATGACACTAAATCGTTTATCATGTCGCCATTGTAGTATACTTGCACTAAGGAGTGATTGAAGACACTTTGAATGAATGACTGTTTGTTAACTAAACAAAACTGTAATAATATCCTTAGATGAATAGCCACACGACTACATACAACAGAAATGTCTCTCCTGTGACTTGTGTATAATGTGCCTATGCGACAAACCCCAGAGTCTTAGTAGGTGGTAGTGTGAAGACTTGGGACATTACTGAGCCCATGCTCCCCATATATGACGGATGATGTACTGCTGGTGAAGACAACAATGAACTGCTCCCCATATATGATTGATGATGTACTGCTGGTGAAGACAACAATGAACTGGGCCGTGTCTGCTGGCGTGGAATGCTGATATGAAACTACTGGTACTGCCGACTTGAGGTGTAGGGTATCACTTGCTTGGCACAGTCTTGCAGTGGCCTAATTAGCCAGGCACATATGGATATCCACTTGGCATCCTGAGGAAACATCACCTATTATTGCAAAATAGTTCCCTGCCAACAGCGCTCTCTCATGAGACAGGCACACTGCCTATTGGTGAGTTTGGGACCCCCAGATGCTGTGGAGATGATGTGTAATTCCATGGTTAGCAGTTGAGGCCATACAAGGAAAATATCTCAATGATGATAAGAGCCTTTGTGCCAGGGTGGCTGCCCGCACAGCCTGTCTGATGTGTCAAGGAATCGACTACCATGAGAATACAACAAAAACTACTGGTTTAACCAAGTACGTTGTCCTGGGCGGCGAGTGCTCATCAGAGGTGCCTGTGGGAAGTGTGATAGGACCACTCTTGTTATCTATATCAAAAATGATGTGACAGGTTGGGTGAACAGTAATCTGCAACTTTTGGCTGATGACTCTGGCATATGTGGAAGTGTTGTCATTGAATTATTTAAGATGATACAGGATGACTTTAATAGAATTTCTATTTAGTGTGATAAATGGCAGCTTGTTCCAAATGTAGAGAAATGTAAGTTAATGCAGATGAATAAGAAAAACAATCTTTTAATTTCCAAATACAGTTATAGTGGTCTGCTGCTTGCTACAGTCATGTCAATTAAATATCTAGACATAACATTACAAGGCAAGAGGAAATAGATTGAGCACATAAGGTTGGTTGTAGGGAAAGCAAGTAGTTGACGTCAGTTTATAGGGGGAATTGTAGGAAACTGTAGCTTGTCTATAAAGGAGACCATGTACAGAGCACTTTTCCAACCATTCTGGATTACTGACCCCACAATGACAGATTAAAGAAGACTTCAAAGCAGTTCTGAACTGTGCTGCTAGATTTGCTACCGGTAGGTTTGATCAACTGTTGAGCGAATGCTTTGTTAACTGAAGTGGGAATTCCTGTAGGGAAGAAGAGTTTCTTTCATCAAACACTATTGAGAAACTTTAGAGAACTGACATTTTAATCAGACTGCAGAATGACTCTCTCACCAGTGTTCTTCTCACTTAGTAATTGTGAAGATAAGTTAAGAGAAAACAGGTCTTGTACAGAAGCATATATAAAGTCGTTTTCCCACACTTCATTTGCGAGTGGAATAGGACAGGGAAAGGCTGAAATTAGTAAATGATACCCACTGCCACTCACTGATGGTTTGCAAAATATTTATGTAGAGGAAGATATTGTGTTTGTAGACTCAGACTTAAGCAGTTTAACTATCTCATCAAATACAAGAAACATTTCTTCTTAACACTATCCAAGCGTCACTTTAGTACAATGCAGCCTCAAGCTATGTGCCCCACTTAGTTAAAACAGTCAAGGGTTGTGGTGCTACAGGTAACATTTCTGTAATAAGTTTTGCTCTCAAAGGAGCGTTAACAAAGTGGAGTGTATGTGTGCATGTTCAGGATCTCCTCCCAAACCCTTGGCTCAATTTCAGCCAAATTTGGCACAGAAACAGCAGGCCTCACAAGTATCATCACTGTCGGGTTTATAATCTCCTAGCTCCAATACAGACAAAACCCATGTTTAAAGACTCTGGCATATAGGCCGACCTGCTTGACAGGCATGCTGTGTAGGAACATCGCCCTGCCAGATCAGCCTGCTTTGCATGGCAGCGTACATGTCAGGGGCAAGAACTGTTTTTCCAGACCCCAACATGTAAGCTGCTTTGCATGATGGTGTGTTGTGGGAGTAGTACCTACCTGATTTATTGAACTTTATTGCTGGGACTACACATGCTGATGAGTTTCGCAGGGGAACAGGTTCTTATGGATAGAGGAGGGGTTGGATAGAGTAATGGAGAGGAATAAATTGACAGGGGGGGGGGCAGGAGGGAGGATGTATGAGGCAGGTGGAAGGTGTAAAGGGGTGGTGAATCAGTGGAAAAGGAAGAGAGGGAGGTGGAGATTGAAATAGAGAGGGGGAGAAGGATATGATCAGAGACGGGGTGGAGGAAATGGACAAAGAGAGGGGGAGGAGGGGGGCATAAACAGATAGAGGTGCGAGGATGAGGTGGGCAGCTGGAGGAAGAAGGGGTCACAGAGGGTGGGGGGGGGGACAGTGTGTGTTCAGTTTGTGTGTTGAATGCATACACGGACAAAGCCATGGGGAAAAGAATAGTGCACACTAAAATCAGAAAAATATACGTGGATCTAAATGAGTTCTATGGTAATCAGTTCTTTGATTGCTTTGCTTCAGTAATAGATTTGGAAAAACACAAGATAGCAGTGCTGAAAGTGTACAGACCTCAAACAGGTGGCGTTTGAAACTTTATTAAATAATTAGGAAAGGTACCTATAAGACAGTATTTAAGGACATTATCGCATGTGGAGATTCCAGTGTGCCGGCCACTGTGGCCGAGCAGTTCTAGGCGCTTTAGTCCGGAACCGCGCTGTTGCTGCGATCGCAGGTTCGAATCCTGCCTTGGACATGGATGTTTGTGATGTCCTTAGATTAGTTAGGTTTAAGTAGTTCTAAGTCTAGGGGACTGATGACCTCAGACGTTATGTCCCATCATGCTTAGAGCCATTTTTTGATTTGTGTGTGTGTGTGTGTGTGTGTGTGTGTGTGTGTGTGTGTGTGTTGTCTTTAGTGTAAGTTAGTTTAAGTTAGATTAAGTAGTGTGTAAGCCTATGGACTGATGATTTCAGCAGTTGGTCCCATAGGAACTTACCACCACTACCACCTATTCCAGTGTGTAGTTCTTGGATAGTTCTGATTGGACACACACAAATACTGATGTCAAACTTTGATTTGTTCTCACATTAACATTATCAAAAAGAACACAACAGTGATTGATAATTTATTTCTAAATCCAGTCATCTTTCATGAAAAGATGAGTCCAAATAATAAACTAAACATGAAGAGCAAATGACAACAGTAAAGCATCCCCCTAAATCACATTTATCTAAGAAGGATAAAGTTCAGTGTTCCATGAAATCTTGGGTGAACTTGCCAGAGGTTGGTAACTTGCTGCCAAGGTATTTTGGCCCAGAGTCTTCTGACCATCTTCAGGTGTACTGTCAGAAATACAGTGAACTTCAGTAAGTCCCTGCCATCATGTACATATTATACCAAGTTGTCACTGTGCATATGTTACTTCAGCACATGCGCTTCTGCTGCAAGTCTGTGCTGCTGTGACTAATAATAATAATAATTCCACATGGTTCTGTGGCAAGTCTTTCAATAGTATACCAATTTGACAACTTCTCTGTCCTTAATCCATTCTTAGTAACCCCACTAGGGAAAGGGGTCCTGCATTTTAATGTGGAATCTTGACCACCTGTTGTTCCTGGCGAATCAAGTCAGTGAGAGGTGAAGGCTAGGTTAAAGGCAGACTGAAATATTCCATGGTGTAGCTGGGATTTGATCCTGTGACCTTTCTGTTTCCAGGCCTGTGCCTTACCACAAGACCACCATGCTCTACAAGTTGAACAAAATGTGTTTTTCAGAAGCCTCGTCAGAGACGTAGGGATACTTAGTCTTACATTGTAATGCACATACACCCTTATGGTATTTGTGATTAATAACTAGAATGAACTGTGCATTTTACAACCACAACACTAGAAGTAAAAATAATTTCCATGTAGACTACTTGTCCCTATCAAGCGTTCAGAATAAAATTTGTATTCTGGTGCAAAAGGGTATAACTGGTCGCTGGTATACATCAAACAGTAAATTAAACATCCACAGATGTTAATAAAAAAAAGTATGAGTACCTTATTGGCCATTACTATAATTTATCAGAATATTGGACTTTGGGATGACAATTCCACTGTACTCTTTAAGTTTTGACAGACACACAGATAGACAGACAGCCGATACTGCCCCATGGAAGTAATTCCTATAACTATCAATGCTAGTAGATTAGCACTCGTGATATTTTTGTTGTTAGTATATTTTACAGAAGGAGCATGCAGCAGTTACTTCTGACTTTACTCATTGTGTGTCCCTTACCCTTCATGACGGCATTTTTGTGAATATACGTTGATGAATGATCGAACAAATTAATTGAGGAATATTTCATTTTCTCATTGGGCTATAAAATAGCAAACTATTAAACATTCACAAACATCATTAATAATAATAATGTGTTAATAGTATTAAAGTTGAAACACATCCTAGATAGCTCATTTTCTGTGATCTGCAACTTTTGTTGCTCAGGTGAGTTATGCAGAACTGTTGTTTGAAAAAGTGAAACACAAGATGTTATTAAAGTGCATGAGGCTTCACGTGCTTTCAGGAGATGAATGTGGAATTGTGTCAAGCATATTGTGTGGCTATTTTTTCTTTGTCTTTGTAACCAAGATTCATATTTTCAGTCTACTGTGGTGGCAAATGGAAAAGAAGAAATTTATTTAGCCTTGTTTTATTTTACACAATAGTATTCACTCTTAAGCTTGTGTGGACACAGTATATACAGCAGTATGTCGAGTATTCACCAAACTTCTTTACTTAAGAGTGAAGTAATCAATCGTTTTACTCTGTTGCCTATTTGCCCAGTACACACTTTTGAAATTACATACTATGCTCATTATTTCATTTGAAATTTCACTGATCCCTCTCCTAACTCGATAGAACATGTTCACAATTCTAAAGGTTTCTAAATCGCTATCACCGTAGGGATAGACGTCTATTTCTTTTTTCTTCCTCTTCTTAATCATCTTCATCTCCTTTGCTCACTTCATGGTCACTGTGTGTGCTGACTTCATTTGATATTTTGTCTTCAGTTTGCACTTTGGTTGTAACAAGGTCATCTGTTGTTGCATACATTTCATAGTCGCCCTGATTGAGAATATCGCAGTTGATTTCTGACAGCAATGAGGGTAGTGGCACGCCATCAGTGTCATTGAACGTGTCTTCAGTTTCAGTGGATTTATTCCTTCAGGTGTAATTCCCGTATGATGGTAACAGTTCTTGATGGTTTGGGTTGTGACCTGGCTCCAAGATTTCGTAATGCATCTGATTGCATCCATCAGTATAATAGAATAGTCCTGCTTTTTCTCAATGTATTGTATCATTTTCAGTAATATGAGCTTACAATAGTGTCATTTCAGACTCCTCATTACTCCTCGGTCCATGGACTGCAATAAGCTTGTCATATTTGTACGAAGAAAAACGAGCTCAATATTCTCCAAACCAGAGAATACAGGATGTGCTGGACAGTTATGTTATGTTATGTTATGTGGTTTATTCATCTCATTACATACAATTTTCAAATCATTTGATTTGATGTACAGGAGACATGTCAAGGTTTACAAAAGAAACTTTTTTTCACTTTTTTAAGAGAATTACAAAAGTTTACATTATATTTTACATTTCTAAGTTACAGCTACACATGTACATAAAATAATAAATGTATTACAATCCCTGTGTTCAGATTGTGAAGCTGTCCTCAATGAATTCATCGACAGAATAATAACACTTTTCCACCAGGAGAGTAAAGAGCAATCTTTTCAGTGAACCAATCTCCATTTTAAATATATTACTGCCTTTTATTTTATTGAAAATTTTTAACCCCATATACTCTGGCGTTTGGGCATAAAGTTTTAAACGATGTGTTGGAAGTTTGAAGTTATCTCTGTGGCGAGTGCTGTAGTTGTGGTCAAAACGGAAATTGTCTAGTGTATGTTGATTTCTATATAGGAACACCACCATCTCATATATGTAAAGTGAGGGGATAGATAGTACTTTTAAATTTTTTAACAGTGGTCGACAGGATTCCCGTTTTTTTGCAACACACATGTTTCTAATTACTTTCTTTTGTAATACTAGGAGCCTAGTGACATTTGCTGAATTTCCCCAGAAGATTATGCCATAACGAATAACTGACTCAAAGTAGCAGTGATAAACTATCTTTCTGGTATCTATGTTTGTGGCACCTGACAAAATACACATTGCAAATGCTAAGTTGTTCAGTTGATTTGCTAAGTAATCTATGTGTACCTTCCAATTTAAATTTTTGTCAAGATTTAGGCCTAAGAACTTCACGTGGTTTGCTTCTGTGATATCCTGATCATTGCAAGTTATCTTTATTTCACTCCTTTCTACTGATTTAGCTTCAAATTGCATCATTTTGGTTTTAGTTACATTTAGTTTTAGTCCATTTTGATAGAACCAAGATTCAAGTTTTTCTAAAGTGTTTTTGGCTTTTTCTGGAATATTTTCAGATACCTCACTTTCAATTAGAACTGATGTATCATCAGCAAATAAGACTGAATGAACATCAATAGCAAGTGGTAGGTCATTTACGTAAAAAAGAAACAGATAGGGACCCAATATCGAACCTTGTGGGACTCCTTGGGGAACTGTTTTCCAGTCTGATGAATAATTGGTTCCATTTGAAGTTAAAATTACTCTTTGTTTCCTACCTGACAGGTAAGAGCTAAACCATTTTAAAGCAGTGTCTCTGATTCCATACATCTGTAATTTGTGGAGGAGTAATGCATGGTTCACTGAATCAAAAGCTTTAGTCAGATCACAGAATATACCTGTGACCTTTCTACCTTTATCTAACGTGGAGCATATTTTTTGGATAAACTCATTTATAGCGTTCGCAGTGCTTTTACCCTGTTGGAATCCGAACTGGTTTTTAAAAATTATATCATTTACAGTAAGAAAGTTATTAATTTGTTTTGCTGCAATCTTTTCAAACACTTTAGAGAAGACCGGCAAGAGAGAGATAGGGCGGTAATTCCCCATATCTTCTGTCGATCCTTTCTTGAATAGAGGTTTGATCTCACCATATTTCAATACCTCTGGAAAGCATCCCTGTTCATAAGATTGATTTATAATAGTTGACAGTGGTTGGGAAATAATATCATACACATACTTGATTACAGATGTTGTTATTTCATCCCACCCATGTGAGGTTTTGTTTTTTAGAGACAATATTTCCTTTTCCACATCCCTTTGGGTTATTTTTTCAAATTGTTTAAAAGATGTGTTCTGGCTGTTTTCCAAATTTGTGATGCCCTGATAGAATGTCATATCCACATCCGATCTTACTACGTTTAGGAAGAATTCATTGAAACAACTTGACATCTGAACAGGGTTTACTATAATTTCATTTTCATGTCTAATTTTCAAAATCTCATGAATTTTTACTTTGGCTCCTAGTTCAGACTGAACAACTGACCACACTGCTTTTGTCTTATTTCTGTGTTCTCGTATGAATTTATTATTTGCCATTTTTTTAGCTGCCGCTACAACTTTCCTAAATACAGCTTTATACTGTTTGACATAAATGACAAAATCTGGATTTCTGTTTGATTTTAACTCATTGTGGAGCTCTCTCTTTCTGGCACTAGAGATCTTTATTCCTGTTGTAATCCATTTGAGTTTACCATTAACCTTCTTTTGCTTATATCTACGAGGAAATGATTCATTAAATACCTCTAAGAAACAATTTAAGAATTTGTCATAGTTAACCGAGCTTCAACTATTGTAGTCTACAGGCCAGCTTATTATACTTAATTTACTGCGGAATAAATCCATTTTACTTTTACTGAGATCCCTTTTTATACACACTTCTGGAGACTTTAGGTTATTTGCTTATCAACAAGAACCAGTATCTTCCTTTTTCTGACTCACAGGACTCATATTTGGGAGGACGATGGTTCAACCCGCATCTGGCCATCCTGATTTAGGTTTTCTGTGATTTCCCTAAATCGCTCCAGGCAAATTCTGGAATGGTTCCTTTGAAAGGGCGTGGCCGACTTCCTTCCCTGTTCTCCCCTAATCTGATGAGCATGATAACCTCGCTGTCTGATCTCCTCCCCCAAACAACCCAACCCAAACCTTTTCTGACTTTTAGGCTCCTGACCCCATCGCCTTATTTCAGCTTCAAAGAGTTCGGAGGTCATCTTGGACTTTTTATTAGCATTATATTGCACTGGCAGATTATTTTTTCATCCTTAAAACCTCTAAGATTCTTTGCCTTACCTATCACAAGCAGTTTTTTTCCCCCACAGTTCCATCTGCGTTAGCATAAACCAGAATTGTTATTCGTTCTTTAGATAACTTGCCACCAACACATTCTTCACCCTTGAATTTCAGAGTTTTGTCAGGTGTCAATTTAAATAGAATGCCAGTCCCGTCTACATTAAAGATACCCCAGTCTGCATATCCTTCATGAATTGTAGGCCATGCTGTGGTAAGCCGTTGTTGGATTGTTTCAGTATTCACATGTTGGGTTCACCGCACAGTTTGCCAAACATTATGCCATGACGCTGCTTGAATCTGTCAATACAGCCACTACTATACACAAATTCCTCGTCTTTTAATTTCTTGGCAAATTCTTCTACTTTCACCATAAGGAGAGGTCCACTAACGGGTACATCGATGCTTCTCTGTTGCTTAAACCACTTAAGCAGTGATTCATCCATGTTACTGTGTTCAGCTTTTCATAACCACATAGTTTTAGATCCACTTTGTTCAAACGCAATAACGATTTTATCCTTGTTCTTCCAAATCATTTGGACTGTAGAATTTACAAGGCCAAATCGCCGACACATGTCAGACATTTTAGGACCATTCTCAATTTTGTGAGTCAGTTTCACTTTTTCTTCCACTGTTAAAACTTTTCTTTTACTGGCCGTCTGCTCTAAAATGCACGCAGATCATAATAGATTGTTATGGAAGCTGACATCATGTGTACTGTTGACGAGTTCTGTGATTGTCACCACTACTGTCCATTTGTCGTATTAAGCGATGGTAAGTATGTTCCTTACTAAGAATATGACCGTATCACAGAAATCATGACATTATAGCAGAGTTGTTGTAATCAATGTTGTTATAAGAAATTTCAACTGTATTTACTCAAAGAGAGAAATTTTGCATTTATAAAATAAATTTGCACATAAAATATAATATTACACCCCTGAAAATAATGGAAAGAGTAAAAATAACAACTCTTCATATTGTTGAGGTTGATAGGCACATAAAGAAGAATGAAAAAATTGCAAAACTTTTGGATAGGATACTTTTTCAGATCGAAGGTTGGATCTGGAGGACATCATCCAAAGGCTTAGCAACATTTTGAGTCTTGTTTATCTGTCTATCGACGGCCCAGTACCTAACCTATATGGTGAGTTGTTACCTTTACTCCTTCCATTATCTGCATTTCATGAAGGATCTTTCATTCTGATATGACATACAGTATGTAAATATGCGAAACTCTGCCCTCTGGGAACAACACGAATGAAGGCACTAACCTACGCAATTGGAAACTATACAGAGACTGCAGTGGGACTGCTATAATGTGGTCAAGTACATGACTTCTCATCTGTGGAGAGGAGGGTTGTAGCTTATGTGAATGTCCGATTCACACACTGGCTCAATCCTGACAAAATCTGTTAGTAAAAAATAGTGTAAAAAGGAATACACAGGATAAAAAGGAGTCTTGATGTGTTTTAGACACTGAAAACACTAATAGAACTCTCTCACAAATGCAAAAGTATTACCTCTTGGATAAGCACTGGCACAGAGTGCTGCACACTGGAAGACTTCTATGTATTTCAGATCGACAGAACTAAGTGCTAATGTTATTAGTATTGTGTTATTTGACACTTTTGTTGTGATGGTGACTAGTTATGATCAAAAAAGAAATTTAAGTTACAAGATGGCATCAGATGATATCTGGAACATAGATGTAGGAATAATTATCCATTAAATTGTTGCATTTAAAACATTTCTACTAGGAGTGATATGTACTATAACCCAATTTTTCTTTTGGTTTTAATTGTTGTTATTTCTTTCTTTCAGTTACAGAAAGAAAGCAAAAGACACAGTGAATTTATAACTATCCAATTTGTTTTCCTTTAACAAAGTTAAAAGTTAATAATTGGTGTCCACTATTCGTTATTACTTTTATTCTTCACTCTAATAGATACGGGTTATTTAAAAATAGTAGCAGCCCCCCCCCCCCCCCCCACCACACACACACACACACACACACACACACACACACACACACACACACACACACAGAATTTTAGTTTTATGATCAAGCAGTTGTGGTTAAAGTGACATTTTTACACAGTAACTTCTCAAGATTTAATGAAGTAGATTTGTACATGATCACTTACCAGTTCTGTTGTTGAATCAATGTTTGGTACAGCCCAGTGAACAAATCCACTTATGTGAACCATTGTGACATGTTGTTTTGATTAATTATCAGGCAAAAAATGGTGTGTGTGTGTGTGTGTGTGTGTGTGTGTGTGTGTGTGTGTGTGTGTGTGTGTGTGTGTGCTCCATATTATTTCTGTTCATTCTGTAATTAGTTACATAATCACAGTTGGCTCTGTTTGCTTCAATTTTCAGATTGCTGTTGTGGAGCCAACTATTCTGTCCCTTTCAGTTTCATCAGAAAGTACAGATGGCTTACAGATTCTCAGTGTTTGTGAAGACCCAGCTGGCACAGATGGTGATACGGCCTCAAAAATTGACAGGACCTCAACTGGTTCAACTGGTGAATCAAGTGAGAACAAGTCTGAAAAAATTGAACCCTCACATCCAAAAGTTAAATGGTCTGTTCCTGTTAGCATGTTACACTTTGACTCAAGTAGTTATTCAGAGGTAACATCAGATAATCCATCTTCAGAAGATGAAACAAAATGCATTCCAGCTGTTGGAGCACCAAGAAAGAATTCCCTGGAAGATGCAACTAAAACTACTACAGAACCAAAGATTTTAAGTGCACATAGTACTTTGACAGAACCAGAACCTCATTTTGCACATATAGGCCAATTTAAAATAAGAAAATTCACACAGGTCAAAGCAGATCCATATCCCACATCACCACAGTCGTCAAGGACTACGACTGCATCAGAATCGTTTGAGATATGTCCCAAAGAGGAGGAAAGATCAGATTTTCATGATGAAGAAGAAGAAGAAAGTGACACATTGCATTCTGACATAGAGAAAGGTGCGCTGGTACAAACAGCTAATCGTCGTGTTCGCAGTGGTGATGAAGATGACGAAGAAAAGGCAATTGGAGCATCACCTGATGGAAGATTCTTGAAGTTTGAGGAGGAAGTTGGACGAGGAAGCTTTAAGACAGTCTACAAAGGCCTTGATACACAGACTGGTGTTGCTGTCGCATGGTGTGAATTGCAGGTAATTAATTCCTTTAAAATTTTTGCGGTGCTGTTTGTTGTTAATAAAAGTAAATGCATTTTTACAAGGACACAAGTATGTATTGCAGACAGTATCTGTTAAATTGTTTATAAACTTTAAATTTATTCAAACTTTTAGAGAGGTTGGAAGAGAGATATGTGTGAGTGAGGTTTAATGGAGATGTTTGGAGGACTAGGAATATATGTAATTTTAGTACACGAGATCTGTTTGGTCAGCTAGATTTGGGGTGGTAGTGCCTCTCTGTAAAGAACTTAGTCTTCAGCATACTGGCTTGTGACTGCAGATACACCATCCATGAGCGATGAGACTACACAGGAGAGGCTTATTAATGTGGAAGGAATGGCAGCTGTGGAAGTGCAGGTACTGTGCGTTGATGTGAAGTTTCACATGTCTGGAAGTTTTACTGTGTGATCAGAGAGGTGGGCATAAAGGTTCAGTTAGGTGGGTATATGGAGCTGGAATAGGTGAAATTGATAGGATAATAGCATTAATGCTTTGGAAGAAAGAGGATAGTATTTCTTGACCCTGGATCCAGATCAAGAAGATATCAGTGTAATTGAGCTAGGAGAGACATTAACACTTGTATGGAGTCATGTACTTAGTCGGTTTTCCCTCACTCTATTTGAGAGTGAAACAGAAAAGGAAATGACTAGTAGTGGTACAAGTTACCCTCCACCATGAACCATACAGTGGCTTTTGGAATATGTATGTAGATGTAGATATAGTTGATCATGTGTTGTTAATGTATAGGTAGGGGATTTCAACAGTGGCAAGCAGAGAACCTGGTGAGTGGTAACAGGGGTAGGATTCTGAAGAAGCACTGAAGAAAGTGATTGGCCTGCTTGGTATAGGAAGCTAGGCTGTGGGCAGTTATTGGGAAATGTTGATTACCTAGGGCAGATATTATTTTGGGTGGATATGGGGAGGGGGTGAAGTAGCACAGTAACCAGCTACAATAGGATGTTGAGATTGGTTAGGTTTGTGGATGTGTGGGGTGAAAGGGGGTTGTGGTTGAGGAGTGAGGAAGGAAATGGAGTAGTGGAAAGCTTTTGGGATGGGTCTAATGATTTGAGATTATGCTGAACTTCTGTGATTGGATTACTGTAACAGCTTTTAGGGGGAAGAATCTGACAGTTGGTGGAGAACTTTTGCCTGTTAGTCACTGAAATTCATAGTCACAATGGCAGAGCCTTTATTTACAGGGAAAATGATGAAATCATAATCTATTTTTAAGAATGTGGATGGCTGCTCTGTCTTCCATCAAGAGATTTTTTGTTGCTGGGAAGGAACAGGGATAAGGAGATGAGGCCAAGTTGGAGGTGTGGAATTCCTGGTAGGTTACTGGATGTTGTTGAATGGGAGTAAGGATGTGTCACATTGGAGGAAGATATGAATTGGAAGAATAAAGGCAAAGTGTTCTCTTTGGCCTGTTTTAGTTCAAGGTGTTGGTAGCAAAGAAGTGTCTCCATTGCAGGGTAGAATAGCCCTTTGTCCAGTCCAGCATGATTGAATATGGGTGTAAGGCTGAGGGCTGGACCTTTGAAAATTACTGAAACTTCTGTGGTATTAAGGTTCTTAGTAGATATATTTATTAACAATATTGCAGGTATACTTGGGTTCACAATTTTGTGAGATGATGGAGATGTGAAAGATGATGGATTGTAGAGAGAGAGAGAGAGAGAGAGAGAGAGAGAGAGAGAGAGAGAGAGAGAGATTGATTGATTGATTGATTTTAACAGATGGTGAACTACCAAATATTTTGTTATGACAGGATATGCACTAATAAGAATTGAATATAATGTTTGTAATCTACAATACTATAAAAGACTAACAGTTCTGAAGAACTGTAAGGAAAGAGTAATCACCATATAATTAAATGTTGAAATCAAGATCAGTACTCCACAATCAGTGTTCTGACATGCAGTAGCAGTGCAGATAATTATCCAGGGAGGCAAGTGGCTGACATTAGTTCGATACTGACCATCTAGCTTTAATATAAGCAATTACCGGAAATAATTTGAAGTACTTCTACACAAAGCTAAAAACTGCAATATGTAGTTGTTGTAGGTCATCTTAATGCAAATATTTTTAGAGATAATCACTCCAGAAGATTCTGTGATCTAATACACACACAAAATTTTGACCCTTGCTGGTGATGTTATGTATTCTTTTTGCTTTGAGATGTATCAGTTGAGTGTTCATTCACTCACTACTGTTTGATGTTGATAAAAAATGTTATTGACTTTAGCTTAATCTCGCTCGTCCTACCTTGCCTTCTCAGGCATTATACCTAGATCCGGCTTCTCTTATTAGCTTACTATATGCTTTTTCCTTCTTGTAAATTTGAGAACTGTTCTGGGTTCTTTTCCCTCTCAGTTTATGTACTTCATTTTTAGTTGTTTCCTTGACTATATAATAATTGTGGTGGCCATATCTTACTCTTCCCTGTATTTAAATTATTGTGTACAGTGTGATACGCAGTATTTTTAATAACATAATGATAATAATGTGTCTTTGTATTCAGATGAATGATTTTACCTCCAGTCTTCTTAGTAGAATTTGTTACTTGCTTAAATTTTCTGTTTTGTTTACATTATCTTCACTTTTGTGTCTACTATCTCAAATATTTAATCACTATGCTGTAAGATTGCAGGCATTTTGCCAACACTTACGCATATTAGTAATTATGTGTTGCGTTAACACCGATACATTTGATTACACCTTTTTGGGTTGATCTATGATGACTTAAGATTGTAAATGCCTGTTACGCCACAAAAACTTTTACTACGGCTATATTTTAATGTTCATGGGATTAGGTGGCTTACCATAACTATGTATTGAAATTCTTAAATAACTTATGAAGAAGCACTTGTAATTATCTAAGGGAACTGTCTTTACTAAAGCTCTTTGATCAGTGTAGATCTAGTATCAGCTACTTCTAACACCCTCTCACACATACAGCAGATTGTTTTGGCATGGCATTCAGATTTGTTTGTTTGTCTCTGAATCACACTGTAATAAGAATACAAAGAAATGCAGATTTTAAATCATTTAGTGAAGTTGCACAAAACTGTAGTTAAGAGTGGTAACAAGGTCACATCCTGCTCATCAGTCCAAAGTGGATGTACATTTTAGTGAGCAAGGAAATTGTAATTATTAAACCCAAGATTGCAGTGAGTAACTAATACTCTTCTTTAACTTTACTGTTTCATGAGAAAGCCTTTCTTTATGTAGATGCCCCATAATCACAGATACACATAAATGAACATGCACTTGCCACACGTTGCAACCGATGAAATGTTAAACCCAACTTGATTAATTTTTGTTGGTGTTCCACAGCTTTTATAAATTGTAGAAATGACATTATGTAACACTTAAAGTTGCTGTTTAGTTTATTCTTTATTGTGTAACTGATCTGGTGAGAGACTTGTTTTTTTGCACTGTTTTTTGTCAACAGTAAGAGTTACACATATGTATAAATGATATTTAGTTATGAAGAAAAATTTATCTTTTAGATTAATGGTTAACTTTTCATGAAATTCACATTTTAATATAACACTACAGAACAGTTAAATTACGAACCTTTGTAACATTGGTAAATGTGTTTCAAGATGATAAAAATCCTGGACAAGCATTGTTAAGAAAATGACAGTTCTTCTTTATAATTATGAGGAGGAAAAT
Organism: Schistocerca piceifrons; assembly: GCF_021461385.2. NCBI lineage: Eukaryota > Metazoa > Arthropoda > Insecta > Orthoptera > Acrididae > Schistocerca > Schistocerca piceifrons. Next base: position 292,746,516 of record NC_060149.1, on the reverse strand, counting down.
TTTAGGAATCAATCTGGGATCCTGTCACAGGTCAATAACAGTCTGAATGCACATCTAACTTAAACTTTTCAGTATACTGGCAAAAGAACACACACAATAACTACTGACCCATACATTTTTACAATGCTAAAGGAAACAGTATATTGTCTGGAGGGGATAATGTGAAGCACTGTGTTGTCATTGACTATTATGTGGTTATGTGGCATGTGTGTGGCTCTTCCTTCAGATGGTAAATGTCTTGTAGCAAGATGTGAATATTCCAAATCTTTACTTGTGGAGCCAGCATCCATTCCTTGTAAATTTTGCATTCGTGCATTTTTGTCTCCCTCTGATTTTTCCTGTTCTGTCTTTACAGTTCTGTCAAACTTATACATGGACCAGTAAATAATGTCACATTTTTAGATTACATACTTATTGTCGGTGAAGAAACAATACCTGTGTAACTGAGAAACTGTTGATTTTCCTTTTTTCAGTCGATTGACATCTTCAACTCAATGCATCTGCTCTTACTGCCAGAATACTGAATTTTTAATTATTTACAAATAAAATTACCTTAAACAATGCAATATATGTGATACAATGGAAAAAATAGATGGATACACTGTGTAACTGCAAAACAACGAAATACTGTGTAACCAGAGTGTTTCGGATGTGATAAACAATACTACTCAAGTGCCAAAGTGTTCACAGCCACATTACATTGTTATCACTTACTACGTATCTCTCATTGTCCTTGGTTGCAGCTTGAGTTCATGAAAATGGGTGGCGTTGGGTATTATATAATCTTTATACTGAGGAAGAAATTGTTTCTTAGCTGAAATTAGTGTATGAAAGTGGAGAGTCCTTTCTGGGTGCCAGGTTACTGGTAGTGGTAGGAAAATTGAGTTATTATTTACATCACATTAACAGCAGTCCACTAAAATTATGAAATATACCAGCTATCCCCAACCACAAGTTTAATTCTGTTATGGATGCACGTTGGTGTTCATAATAAACATGCCTTCAGTACCAAAAAAAGTGTTGTTCTTATTTGACGACCATACAATCGGATTTGGTCTCAGTTGTCGTTACAATGTGACAATATTCAGCAAAGTTATCATTGTTAATGGTCAGCTGTGTAGTAGTGTCCTGTGTCAATTACAGCTGTGGACTGTGATTTTTGCACCACATGTGCAGCTCATTCCAGACCATTTACCTCCATTCCTTCTCCACACCTTTCTCTTCAACCAATTACTTGGTAATTCCACACCATCTCTGTCTGCACTTTCTGTTTTGTCTTGAAAGTTGAGATATATTCTCTTTCTTAAATTTATGTTGAGGGCAACTAGAATGAAAATGGGAAATGCAGTTGTTATGATGGTGACAGGTATGGGATTACCAAGTGACCAAAAGTGTTGCAGTGGATGTAGAGAAGGAACTCGGGAATGTCTGTTCTCCATTGGACTTCTCAGAAACAAAACGACGATGCAGCTTACATAGTTATTCTTTTACAGAATTGATACTTGCATTTAAGGGGCACCGGAAAGTTCTATCCAATGTTAAAACAGCACTTATGATTTGCTTGTTTCCTCAGAAAGTATTTGATCTGGAAGTTGAAATTTTCAAAGATCATTTATTGGAATATTGGCTACGACTTAACACAAGGATTTTTAAAAATTTGAATTCAGTCATTAGAGATTAATTTTTTCTAATCTAACAAAAATTTACTACTTTGTCCCATTTATTTTATAAATTGAACAACATATGTTGTTGTTCTGGTCTTCAGTCCTGAGACTGGTTTGATGCAGCTCTCCATGCTACTCTATCCTGTGCAAGCTTCATCATCTCCCAGTAACTACTGCAACCTACATCCTTCTGAATCTGCTTAGTGTATTCATCTCTTGGTCTCCCTCTACGATTTTTACTCTCCACGCTGCCCTCCAATACTAAATTGGTGGTCCCTTGATGCATCAGAACATGTCCTACCAACCGATCCCTTCTTCTAGTCAAGTTGTGCCACAAACTCCTCTTCTCCCCAATTCTATTCAATACCTCCTCATTAGTTATGTGATCTACCCATCTAATCTTCAGCATTCTTCTGTAGCACCACATTTTGAAAGCTTCTATTCTCTTCTTGTCCAAACTATTTATCGTCCATGTTTCACTTCCATACATGGCTACAATCCATACAAATACTTTCAGAAACGACTTCCTGACACTTAAATTAATACTCGATGTTAAAAAATTTCTCTTCTTCAGAAACGCTTTCCTTGGCGTTACCAGTCTACATTTTATATCCTCTCTACTTCGACCATCATCAGTTACTTTGCTCCCCAAATAGCAAAACTCCTTTACTACTTTAAGTGTTTCATTTCCTAATCTAATTCCCTCAGCATCACCCGACTTAATTCGACTACATTCCATTATTCTCGTTTTGCTTTTGTTGATGTTCATCTTATATCCTCCTTTCAAGACACTATCCATTCCGTTCAACTGCTCTTCCAAGTCCTTTGCTGTCTCTGACAGAATTACAATGTCATCGGCGAGCCTCAAAGTTTTTATTTCTTCTCCATGGATTTTAATACCTACTCCAAATTTTTCTTTTGTTTCCTTCACTGCTTGCTCAATATACAGATTGAATAACATCGGGGATAGGGTTGTCTCACTCCCTTCCCAACCACTGTTTCCCTTTCATGTCCCTTGACTCTTATAACTGCCATCTGGTTTCTGTACAAATTGTAAATAGCCTTTCGCTCCCTGTATTTTACCCCTGCCACCTTCAGAATTTGGAGGAGAGTATTCCAGTCAACATTGTCAAAAGCTTTCTCTAAGTCTACAAATGCTAGAAACATAGGTTTGCCTTTCCTTAATATAGCTTCTAAGATAAGTCGTAGGGTCGGTATTGCCTCATGTGTTCCAGTGTTTCTACGGAATCCAAACTGATCTTCCCCGAGGTTGGTTTCTGCTAGTTTTTCCATTCGTCCGTAAAGACAGCAGTGACTTATTGAACTGATAGTTCGGTAATTTTCACATCTGTCAACACCTGCTTTCTTTGGGATTGGAATTATTATATTCTTCTTGAAGTCTGAGGCTATTTCGCCTGTCTCATATATCTTGCTCACCAGATGGTAGAGTTTTGTCAGGACTGGCTCTCCCAAGGCTGTCAGTAGTTCTAATGGAATGTTGTGTACAACCGAGGCCTTGTTTAGACTCAGGTCTTTCAGTGCTCTGTCAAACTCTTCACGCAGTATCATGTCTCCCATTTCATCTTCATCTATATCCTCTTCCATTTCCATAATATTGTCCCCAATTACATCGCCCTTGTATAGACCCTCTATATACTCCTTCCACCTTTCTGCTTTCCCTTCTTTGCTTAGAACTGGGTTTCCATCTGAGCTCTTGATATCCATGCAAGTGGTTCTCTTTTCTCCAAAGGTCTCTTTAATTTTCCTGTACGCAGTATCTATCTTACCCCTGGTGAGATAAGCCTCTACATCCTTACATTTGTCCTCTAGCCATCCCTAAATGATTTACGTTTTATACGTGACGGTTGGTTTTATCATTCTATACAAGTTTTAGTGCATGACCTTTGCCCCCTTTGTGTTCTCCACTCTGATGCTTTTTGGGTGGATGTTTTAATGTATTGCAGATTGGCTGAATAAATTATGTATCTATTGAAAGGAGAGTCTGTAGAATTTTAAAATGCAAAAAAGTAAGAGTTTAAAATTTCATGATTTTGATCCTTTCTGGAGCCCCCTTAAAGATGTGAAACGATATTGTGCAAACATAACGAAAAAATTTAAGTTTGAGAGAGAATTATCATGTGGGTATGTCAAAATTAAAAAAAATGATGACTGGCTGTACCTCTGCACAACATCAGCAGTCAATTTCTTTTTACAGTTGCTGTTCCCAGCGTGTCAAAATCACTCCTGGTACTTTATCTCAAAACTCTTACTGGCACTGTACCTCAAACTCTTGGCCAGGTTATTACTTTCTGTCCCTGCTGTAAATGTCTGATGCCTGTTATTCAAATCATTAGTTAAGCCCTGATAGATGGTACTAGGTTTGTGATGCCTGTATTCTGGGCATCTTATTTAATTGTTGGCCCACCTTCATTCCTAGACTGCTACCTGGCAGCAAGATTTTCTATTTCCGGTCTACTTTCTTCCTTGAACTATCTGGAACTGCAACAGTTCATACTTATTTTCAATTTGGTAGTGATTCTGCTCTGAAAACTACATTATTTTTATAAATTTTATAAGTTAACTGTTTACAGCTGTCAGATATTTGAAGAAATGCATCTCTGAACCATCAGCTGGACAAATACACTTTTATTCTCCACTGGTTTGGTTAAATAACCATCTTCACAAGCAGACTATAAAATACAGAAACAGAAAAAATGCATGTAGCATACATAGACAGAAGGAGCACATTTGTGAAGAACAATCAATTAGAAAGTACTTACACAGCTCTACACTGATGGGTCATGAAGACATTTTCTTCAAATCATCTCTAATCACATGTTCATACAATTGCTCCATAAACTAAAATTATTTTGTCTGATACAAATACAATACTGCATAAAACATAATCTGTTGCAACTGATTATTTCAAACTTAGAGGTACACATTAGAAGCTGAATGTCAAAGACAATATTGTCAAAGATTACAGAGAACAAGAATAATCTACATTTTGAAGGGTATAGGTTGTGTGTCTAGTCGAAGTTGGCAGACACAATATCTTTTTCAACAAAGATGATACCCAAAACATTGATGTACTTTTGGAAGCCAGTAGTGACATTCCATCTAATCATAAATATCGCGTGAAAGTAGGATTATTGGATGTGTTTAGATGTACATTATGTGAATAATGTCTATGAAGCAGGTATTAACCTAGAGTGCTGCCAACAGCAGAAAAACGTAAACACATTTGTTAAATGGTAGAATGCATACCAACAGACATCTGAGGAGCATTTAAAAACCTGGAATTCCTGCATTATTAAAATATGAAGACTATCTCATATCATTTTATTGTTGGGACATTATAAAATGACTTTGTGTTTATGTATAAAATGTTACATAAACGTAAGGCTTTGTCAATATAACCATGGTATACAACTGGGATAAAAATTGAAAAAAAAAGATAAAAAGTAGTACAGGATCATGAGCCATTTAGGTTGAGTATGTCGGCACATAAATTAACTAACTCAGCCTAGTTCCAAAGACATATTAAACCAATACCTGGGCACCTAAGTAAACCAACATCATATATAGTAGAAATACAGTGAAAACAAATGATTACACATCAGAACAGTAAAAACCAGTAATATTATACATTCATATTACATGGAAAGCCTATAACCAGTATATAAAATGATGACATTATTTTTTCCTAAAAAATGTTGAGTGCAATACTTGTGCTGTAGGTACTAAATGCCCTGTCCTTCAAACTGAGGTGTTAATGCGTAAAACACACAGGGAATATATTGAAGAGTAGTAACTAAATTAGATGATGATGATGATGATGATGTCTGGTTTGTGGGGGACTCAACTGCGTGGTTATCAGGGCCCATACAAATTTCCAACCCTTGTTCAGTCCAGTCTCGCCACTTTCATCAATGATGATAAAATGATGAGGACAACGCCAACACCCAGTCATCTCGAGGCAGGTGAAAATCCCTGACCCCGCCGGGAATTGAACCCAAGACCCCGTGCCCGGGATGAAATTAGAGTGATTCATCTGTTGCAAAAGTCTAGGTTCAGTATGCCAAAGCAGTGTGTTAGATTTTATTAATTATGAACTCATCTCCAGATATACCAAACCATTTTGGCTCTTATGATTACTGTTATCTGTTATTAATATTGTACCCCTTTTCACATTGCTTTATGTTGGAACTAGCTTTTGTTTAAATGTTATTTTTGCTATTATGGTTTGTAATAAAGTGTCACTTGTTCAATACTTTAATTTTTTCTTTTTATGATTGCTATCAGGACTCTTATTATATCATTGCATTGTGTTTACCTAATAAACATATTGGTTTAATTTTACATTCTGTTCTTTCCACACTGATGATGACATTTACAGTTGGATTATGTAATTAATTGTGCTCTATTTGCGTAGGATCTTGTAGAGCTATAACCATGTCTGCAAGACATTTATGTTTTTGAACTGTGTGCCCATATTAAAAATAAAGTTATGTAATATGGTAGTCTCATTCCCTGCATAGTTTCAATTTTGTTTGTAGACAGTGTTAAATAAGATTGTATTTATAATTCTAATTTTCTTGTAATAGATACATTATAACATCTATTGTATGCTGTCCTTAGTGAGTAGGTACCCGAGGTCTAGGTTATCGCGTTCCATTTTTGGCACATTATGGTATGACCTTGTTTGATGAATAACTCCAATTTTATTGCTACACTTAGATATATTGCATGAGTGGTTTACACGTTAATGCCTCACTCAGCCTAAGGGACAGGGCATTTGGTACCCATAGTTCAAGTATTGTACTTAGAATTTTTAGGAAAAAATAATGTAATCTTTTTATGTGTATTTTACAGTCTTTCCATGTAATATGAATGTATAACATTACTGGTTTTTACTGTTCTGATGTGTAATTATATGTCTGCACATTATTTCTGCTATATATATGTTAACAGATGCTGATTTACTTAGGTGTCCAAGGTCTTCGTTTAATGTGTTTCTGGAATTAGGTTGAGTTAGTTAATTGATGTACAGATATACTCAACCTAATTGGTTCATAATCCTGTACTACTTTCATCTTTTTTTTAAATTTTTACCCCAGTTGTATACCATGATTATATTGTCATGTAGAAGAAAGTGTAATTAGATGTATGACGAACACTAACTTCACTTAACGAAGGTTTATTCAGCACTTGCACATACAAGAGCGCGGAGCGGACTGCCTCTGGTCAGAACACATATGGTATATATAGTTACAGAACATTCCAGTACAATGATTCTTGACATTTGTGGATACTTCTAGAATGTACTCAAACCGAATATAGAAACTAAAATTTTACAGTTCAGGTGAGTTTTAAACCACAACCCTCCATGCAACAGTCCAGTATCGTAACCACTACAATTTGCCTTGCTGTTATGCTCTTAATCACCTTTCTGCTTGTTGCCTGTCTCTGGAGTTTCGAATTTACCCTGGGTTGCAGGATCCTTATAGGACTTCATTCGAAGGATGTGGGCTGTATCTCTGTCTTTCATCATCTTGTGTCGGGGTCGAAATCTTCAACTTCATAAGTAACATCAGACAACTGTCTTACAGCCTTATAAGGTCAAAAGTCGCACCTGAGGAGCTTATCAGAGAGACCAGTCTTCCGAACAGAAGTGAAGGTCCGGACGAGGTCACCAGGCTGGTAACCAACAGGGCGGTAGCTCGCATCATACCTCCGGCAATCGTTGTCTTGAGCCTGCAGCGTGCGGAGTCAAGCTAATTGCTGAGCTTCCTCAGCTCTGGTTAACACCTGGTAGATGTAGTCGTCGTCCACGTCATCAGGATGTAACGGAAACACAGTGTCCATTGTTGTAGTCGCCTCACACCCATGCACAGGAAAAAAGGGCGTAAATCCTGTGGTGTCTTGTTTGGCGGTGTTGTAGGCAAACGTCATGGAAGGTAGCCCCTCATCCCAGTTGCTCTTCTCAACATTGATGAACATTGATAGCATGTCGGCCAAGGTCTTATTAAGGCATTCAGTAAGCCTGTTAGTTTGCGGACTGTAGGCAGTCGTCATGTGGTGAGTAATGTCGCACCGACGGTTTATCTCTTTCACAAGATTCAATTGAAAAACTTTCCCTCAATCCATAATTAACGACCTTCGGGCACCATGTTTCAATACAATTTCTTCCATGATGGATTTGGCTACCTCAGATGCTTTGGCTGTTTTCATGGCTTTTGTAATGGCACAGCATGTCGGATAATCAGTGCAAACAATAATCCATCTATTGCCACTAGCAGACGTTGGAAATCATCTGAGGAGGTCAATCCCAATGCGCTGGAAAGGTGTTTCGGCTGGTGGAATTGGTGTGTGTCGGCCAGGTGGTTTCTGAGGAACTGCCTTTCCCCTCTGGCACTCACGACAGTGCAATACACTCCTAAATAAACCTGGCCAGAAAAATCTCTTGCGGATCCTATCATATGTCTTAATAAATCCTAAATGTCCGGCCTCAGGTGTGTCATGAAATTTCTGTAGAACATCTAAGTGCATGTGTTTAGGATTCACTGGTAACCACATCTTTCAAAACTGATCAAAGTTTTTCTTGCAAAGTAATCCATTAACTTCCTTAAAGTGTCCTTTCACATCCTCTGACCAATTTAAGGCAAGCATAATTTGATTTATCTTGGCATCCTTCTTCTGCTCAGCAGAGGGATCCTGGAGTGCAGCGAGACAGTCACTATCTTCATCAAAGTCCTGATGGTCCTGCACTGAGTTTCTTGAGAGACAGTCGGCATCTTGGTGTTTTCTTCCACTTTTGTACACTGTCGTAATGCCATACTCTTGAAGATGTAGTGCCCACCTGGCGAGTCGTCCTGTTGGATCCTTAAGACCTGTCAGCCAACAAAGTGAATGATGGTCTGTAACAACTGTGAATGGCCTTCCATAGAGATACTGTCGAAATTCGCACATGGCCCAGATCACATCAAGACATTGTCTTTCTGTTGTTGAGTAGTGTCTCTTGGGATCCTAGAAGCATAGGCTATAACCTTCTCTTTTCCATCCGAAATTTACACCAGAACAGCACCGATCCCATGCCCACTGGCATCTGTGTGTAGTTCTGTAGGTGCTCTCTCATCATACAGACCAAGTACAGGGTCAGTCATCAGAGCTTTTCACAGCACATCGAAAGAGTCTTGTTGGGCACCACCCCAGGTAAATTTAGCATTGGCTTTCAACAACTCTTGGAGTGCCTGGCTTTGATACAAAAGTCTTCGATAAAAAGACAGTAATAAGAACATAATCCGAGGAAGCTTCTCACATCTCTAATACTTTTAGGAGTAGGAAATTCCATTATGGATCTCACCTTTTCTGGGTCTGGCCGCACACCTTCGTTTGACACCACCTGTCAGAGTATTTTGATTTCTTTCACTCCGAAGAGACACTTTCTTGGATTAAGTTTCAGTCTGCGTTGTTAGAGACACTTAAGAACGACCCTCAGTCTGTTTACATGTTCATCAAATGTCTCTGAGAACACTATAATGTCATTTAAATAACAAAGATACATTGTCCACTTCAGGTGACTTAGAAGATTATCCACCACCTGTTCAAAAGTTACTGGTGCATTACACAAACCAAACAGCATTACCTTAAACTCATACAGGCTCTCAGGGGTGATGAATGCAGTTTTCTTACGATCAGCCTCATCTACTTTGATTTGCCCGATGTTTTGTTGTTGACGAATATGATTTTCTGCAACTGGCGACGGTACTTCTCCGAAATGACTGAATATGCTGCTCCAGAGTCCACAAGGGCTTGGGTTGGTCAGCCATCCATGAGGATATCAACGTAGTTTCCTATCATTTTTGTAGTGATCAACGGTGGAGGATTTTTCTCTTCGGTGACCTCACCTTCAAGGGAAGTCACGTCCGTTAGTTTTCCAGGTTGTGGCTGCTAGGTGATCGGCTGGAGCTTCTAAATGGCGATGGAGACCTTGATTAGCCTGTTGGGGTGTGTCCTCTCCAACGGCTAGCTTGCAGTGATGGTGACCTACGTCGTCCTGCACCCACATCCTCTTGCTCATGTTCGTCATCCCGGAGTTGGCGTCGGCTAAGATCGGCCTGCTGTCACCTGGCGTGGGTGTCATCAAATATCCGCCGCCTTTCTCGACAATAGGGCACAACATGTCCCGGTTGCCCGCAGTGGAAGCATACTGGTTGGTTATCCTGGGTCCTCCAGACGTCAGTCTTCCTTGGTGCCCAAGCAGGTTCCTCATGTGGCATTGTAGGAACGTAACTTCACCTGGGTTTCAACTTTTTCACTGTTTTAAAGGGAAATGAAGGACAAGAGATTGGGTTCAACGTCTGTGCCACTTCCTCCCTTATGACCCCTTGAAGCCTCTCGGTTTTTGCACGCCGTGCAATCCAAGTGCCTTCTGAACTTCCTCTCTCACTACCTGACGAAGAACACTTGTGAAATCACTTTCTTACTCCATCACAGACATTGATACAGCGTTTGGAAGCCGTTCAAACTTCTTGCGTGTAATTCTTTTTTGATGCATTGTCTCGATATACTGGCACCATTTTATAAAGTCGTCTATTGTCGAAACCTCCTTCGGGAGTAGGGCTTGATTAATGTCCCCAGCAACACCCTTCATGAGATGTGCAACCTTATCTTCCTGCTTCATTCTAGGATCCACTATTTTATACACCTCGAAGACATCTTAAATGTATTATGCTGTAGTTTCTCCTGGACGCTGTACCCTGCACTTTATCTTCAGCCTTGCACTTCTGTTGTTGCGTGTTGCCAAAACACTTGTGCAGTTCCGCCTGGAATACTTCCCAGCTTGTGAACTTCTCCTCGCTGTTCTTATACCATTGCTTCGCAGTGCCCTACAAGTAGAAAAATACATTAGTCGAACACACGGTGTCATCCCATTTGTTAAATTTGGCTATGTGCTCATATACCTTCAGCCATTTGTTTGGATCTTGGCCATTGTCACCAGAGAACCCGGGAGGATGTCTCATGTGGTGGCACACAGTTGCTGTCATCATAACATTCCCTTCTTCACCTGTCTCCAATAGATTGCGATTTGTTGAATATGGCTCGAACTCTAGTTTCTCGCCACGTAAGCAACGGCTCTGTCGTGGCCTGATGGGAGCCACTGCATTGTTGATAATGTGCGCTATCACAAGTTCCAATACCCAGCGTCTCCACCAGAATACTGTTACGTAGAAGAAGGTCTAATGAGATGAATGGCGAACACTAACTTCATTTAACGAAGGTTTATTCAGCACTTGCACATACAAGAGTGCGGAGCGAACTGCCTCCGTCCAGAACACATACGGTATCTATACTGTTACAGAACATTCCAGTACAATGATTCTTGACATTTGTGGATACTTCTAGAATGTACTCGAACTGAATGTAGAAATTAAAATTTTACAGTTCAAGTGAGTTTTGAACTCATGACCCTCCATGCAACAATCTAGTATCATAACCACTACACCACGGTGGTTGTGCTACTCAGCTTCATACTTGTCCTCAAGTCTCTCATATTTTGTTGCAGATTTTAGTGTGTAGTCGGCTGGTTGACTATTTCCCTTTTTTTGTTCTCGTGGTCAGTCAACCAGTCTCCGGCCATCTTCTTTTCTTCTGTTTCTTTCTGTCTGGTGTTCATCTGTACTCTTCTTGTCTGTAGTGTTCGTTGCCGCATTTGTGTTCTTTCAGTGCCTTGGGGGGGGGGGGGGGGGAGGAGGGAGGTCTCCTTCCCCTTGGGGTTTTACCTGCTCCACAAATTTTTGTCTCGCCTGTTTTTGGAATGGGGGACTGATGACCTTAGCTGTTTAGTCCCCCTTCAACATCCCAACAACCACCACCACTCAGCTTCTTTTGTGACAATATTGACAAAGCCTTATGTTTATGTAACATCTAAACACACGCAGTAATCTTATTTTCAGGGAATATTTGTGATTAGATGGAATGTCGCTACTGGCTCCCAAAAGTACATCAATGTTTTGGGTATCATCTTTGTTGAAAAAGATATTGGTCTGCCAACCTTGACTAGAACAGAAACCTATACCCTTTGAAGTACTGATTATTCTTCGACCATACTGTCTTTGACATTCAGCTTATAATATGTACCTCCAAGTTTGAAATAATCAGTTTTAACAGATCACATTTTATATAGTGCTGTATTTGTATCAGACAAAATAATTTTAGTTCATCTAAGTTTATGGAGCAATTGTATGAACATATGATTGGAGATGATTTGAAGAAAATGTCTTCATGACCCATCAGTGTAGAGCTGTGTAAGTACTTTCTAATTGATTGATCTTCACACATGTGCTTCTTTTGTCTGTGTATACTACATATGTTTTTTTCTGTTTCTGAATTTTGTAGTCCTCCTGTAAAGATGATTATTTAACCAAAACTAGAGGAGAATAAAGGTGTATTTGTACATCTGATAGCTCAGAGATGGATTTCTTCAAGTGTACTATTTTTTACGTGTATTCATTTCATTTTCCCTAATCCCATTGTTTTTTTTCTGTTAATAACCTCATTTAGCTCAAATTCAGTGTGAAGACAGAAAGTTATGAATGTGTGTGGTAGTGCTTCATTATGACTCCCTTCTCTGCTGTCTAGTACCCAGTGAAAATGTGATTTCCAATCTTCACAAAACAATACAAAAATTATTATGCTAAGGTAGTACCAACATTTGTTAAACTTGACAACACCGAATAATTTAATAATTATACAATACTGACTTTCACAGCCGGTATTTGCAGTTTCAGTGACATTTGTTTTATGGGCATTAGGCCGTGGTCCAAGGAATACTTCTCGCCTAACATTACATCTTCCAGTGCTGGAGAGATTATTATAGGCTATACCAGCTCAGAAAGCAGTTGCAGTCTCCAACAAGCTCAGCAGGCTCAACTGTTTATGTATGTATCCGGGCAACTGTCTGTCTGTGATGTCATCAGACCACTGCCTAAGGTAGTGGATTCACACTGATGTTTGTTATGGAGCTTTATTTACTTCTAAGGCCCACAACTTGTCTAATTTCAGTCCTCCTTTTCTGTTAAAGTTGTTTTTGTGCTTTTGAATTTCCATGGCCCCTCCATACATCCTAGCATATTATTGATTCTATCTTGATAAAACCGTGGTTGATGGTTCACTGGTCCCAGTGCATGTTCTGCTACTGCTGATTTATTGGTGTTGCCCAGATGGCAATTGCTCTTGTGCTCCTCAAGGTGAGTCTTAATGCTTCTTTTTGTAGTTTTTGTTTATACTAGACCATGTGCATAAGGGATTTTATATACTCGTATCTGTGGCAAGTGGTGGGCATAAATCCTTTATGCAGTGTTCAAATGTTCACATACCGTTCTTAATAATTAAAACACTACATCAATACTGTGTGTTCTGGATACTTCGCCGATATGATCTGTGACATGTTTTGCGACATGTTTTGTGAATGGGAGGGAAACTTACCCTTTAGTTGGTTCTTTTTCAGTAAAAACTCAAAGTCTTTTAGTTTGTAGTGCCCTATTTCTGTCTTTGTCTGTGTAGACCTTTCTTCTGAAGGCAGTTCGTAAACCATATAAGTTGCCCAAGTACTGCAGCTCACAGTGTTTTAGCTCAGTCCACCAATGTTTTTTCACTCCTCTTTTTCTGTTTGTAATGCTATTTGTAATTTCTGTGAAGGTATCTGCCGTGTAAGTGGGCTTTCTGTAAACTTTGTGCCCTAAAGTTCCATCAGGTTTTCTAAGTATCTGAACCTGCAAACATGAAAATGGACCTTCTTTCTCTTCTTCCATAGTGAACTGTGTATTAGAATTAATGTCCATTATAATTATCCGGGCTGTTATGCCGTGGTTGGTTGATGAATTCTGTGTCGATTCCCAACGTTTCGTCTCCGACTGCGGGAGACATCTTCAAGGGGGTCCGTAGCTCGATGGAAGGTCCAACACACCCACTGGCTCGCTACTGATTGTAGCGATGGAAGGTCCAACACACCCACTGGCTACAGTCAGTAGCGAGCCAGTGGGTGTGTTGGACCTTCCATCGAGCTACGGACCCCCTTGAAGATGTCTCCCGCAGTCGGAGACGAAACGTTGGGAATCGACACAGAATTCATCAACCGACCACGGCATAACAGCCTGGATAATTATAATGGACATGATGTTTCCGGCCGTGAAAGTCTACATTTTAGTATTAGAATTAATATCATTAAAAAATAGAAATTCTGGTAGTTCATTTTCTCCATGAGGGCATATGAATAAAATATTACAACATACCAAAACTGGCATGTGGGTTTCTTCTTCACTGTCTGAAGAGCTGCTTCTTTGAATTTTTCCATATAAGAATTTGCTATAACAGCACTGAGTGGGTTCCCCATAGCCACACTGTCAGTTTGCCGACATAATCTGTTGTCCCACTGAAACCAAGTTGATGTGAGAGATTTTTTAGAGAGATTTGTCATATCCTTTGCAAACATGCATTCCAACTGTGACATAACCTCATTGAGAGAAACCCTAGTAAACTGATCACAATATCACATGGACATAGTCTGCAGGACTTTAAATTTTTTGATAAAATAACCAAAATCTTTAATATGAGCTTCAGTTTTTCCTTTAAACAACTATAGGCAAATAGCTAAGTGGTCGGCAGTCCCATAGGTTGGTCAGTCAAGAGTGCTAACAGGAAGGCATAATGGACGCCAAGGTTGTGAATTTTTGGCAAACCATACAGTCTTGATGTTAGCTCTTCGGATTTGATGAGAACCCTCTTGTCAGTGGGAGAAATCAGGGGTTTTTATTAGTTCATTAATTAATTACTCTAAGCACAGAAGTTGTGGAATCTCCCTCAAGCTTTCTATATATTCCTGGTTCTAATATGTCCCTAATTTTAATGCAGTAGTCGTCTCTCTCCATTACCTCTGTAGCACTGCCTTTACCTCTGTAGCACTGCCTTTACCTCTGTAGCACTGCCTTTACCTCTGTAGCACTGCCTTTACCTCTGTAGCACTGCCTTTACCTCTGTAGCACTGCCTTTACCTCTGTAGCACTGCCTTTACCTCTGTAGCACTGCCTTTACCTCTGTAGCACTGCCTTTACCTCTGTAGCACTGCCTTTACCTCTGTAGCACTGCCTTTACCTCTGTAGCACTGCCTTTACCTCTGTAGCACTGCCTTTACCTCTGTAGCACTGCCTTTACCTCTGTAGCACTGCCTTTACCTCTGTAGCACTGCCTTTACCTCTGTAGCACTGCCTTTACCTCTGTAGCACTGCCTTTACCTCTGTAGCACTGCCTTTACCTCTGTAGCACTGCCTTTACCTGCTGGAAGAATTAAAATGTCTTTATCAGAATTTAAACCTTTCGTTAAGTTACTGTTACATGGTTTACTCCTAAGCAATATTCTGCCTGAGTTTCATCTGCAGTAGAAAACGAATTCCACCCTCAATATTAGCAATGATATCTTCTTTTGGTATTCTAGGTAAGACCACACAGTTTCCCCCTTTGGCAAGAATGTCTATTTCATTCTTAGACAGGACGCTGTTAGACCTATTACTAACAATATGACTCATATCTGAGGGTAGCTTCAAGTGAAAACAAATATAAACAAGAGCACAGAATTTGAAAATTTCCCCTTACTAGACCTAATTTTTCTACTCCGCTCTACTATTAAGTAAAAAATGGCCAAACTGATAATTAATCCAAACTGATACGCAAATGCAAGTTTTCTTTATTGAGATGTGGACCTTTAAAATAGATAAATTAATTAATTGAACCTAAAGACAACTAAATTTTCATTTTTTTTACCTTGGTGTATAACACAATAAAAATTTAAACTTTGAATGTGTAAGGCTAAGGTGGCCACTGTGGAACCAATCCATAATCCAGAGCACATAAAAGATAGAAGCACAATTAAAAACATGAGTACAAAGTAATACTATTCTTATGGTCATCATGTTGCTAAAAATTATCTAAGGTTGCTGATTCCCATGTATTTTAAAAGTGCTTTAAAACTGAATAACCTTTCATTTATTTTAGGAAAAGAAATTGAATAAAAGTGAGAGACTACGTTTTCGTGAAGAAGCTGAGATGCTGAAAGGACTACAGCACCCAAACATTGTAAGATTTTACGATTACTGGGAGGTCTCACTTACAAAGAGAAAATACATTGTATTAGTTACAGAGCTGATGACTTCAGGAACCCTAAAAACGTAAGTTTATGAGTTTATCATTTTTTCAGAGTCTGACATTACAACATACTTTAATAGTACTTAAAGTTGACATTTGTGAGCTTAAGGACTTCTTAAACTGTGTACTTGTATGCTGGGTAAAGATGATTGTTTTAATCAAGACTTCAGTTGATGAGTGGACATTTGAAATCAAGAGGAAATAATTTTATTGTATGATGAATAAGTGTAACCATTATGAATTAGCCACCTGTGTATTTATGACCCAGTGATTATTTAAAAGTGCACCAACAATAAAGAGCATAAGAATTTACAGTGTGTGTAACAAATTTACTGGAAACAGCAGCAGTGAGCACTGCTTAGCACAAGGGGCAACTTAATCCACAGTACTGTTGACATTCCAGTGACATCAAAGGTGTGATCACCAATGAGATCGTAGCAGCCAGAACTGTCCTACCTATTAAAATTCTGTGTACGTATCATTCCACTATATTCTGTACTCTGACAAAGGTTAATGACAAGCCACCATTCTTAAACTGCATCACACACCCCACCCCTCCTACCCCCTGTCCTAAGTTGCGAACTGTTGTGTGCATATATCCACTGTTTTATAGATAAATTGAGTTCACATATAACATATTCACAAACACAAGATACATTATCAATCAGAGAAAGTATTTAATTAAATATCAGAGCTACAGGTTTTCGTCAGCTCTACAGTTTCGTCAATCGCCCTATAAGGTAGCAGGAACTGCACCCAGCCTGAAACACAGCCATGCTTGTTAAATGAGATAAAAGTAAAAGTTTTTGGTCAATGAAATAGTTATTGCATAGCTTTGAGACGAACCCTTTCACGTATATTTTCCCTAAGCAGTTCTTTCCCAATAAGTTATAAATTAGGTATGAAGTTACAGGGAGTATTTTTAGGGGAAAAACACAATTTTTACCATCATAGTATTTTGTTTAGCTGTATTATGCATGTAAAATAAACAGTATAGATCTTACCTTAGAATTTTACATCATGATGTGGTTACTAAACAAGATGTAGTCCAAAACTAGTTTCATCTTGCTGTATTCTTAACTGCTTCCCATTTAAATCCCCTGTTTACATGTCTTGACACAGATGAAGACCATGTCCTCACCTACATGGAAATGATAGCCCATTAGTCCAAAAAGAGAAAAGTTAAGATGCTTCAAGTGTTCTACATAGTCAACCCCAGCTTGAGAAAAACTGTGTGAAAATATCAGGATAGTCCTTCTTTGGGATGTTCTCCAGTTCACACTTCTCGGTGGCTTCATTGTAGGCTATGTCATCAAAGCATTGATCCTTCATTTGAACTTCTACTTTTAGGAATTAAAAAAAGTCACTCAGCATCAAATCGGATCAATATGAAAGGTGGTTGAGAACTGACGCTTCATTTTTCACAAAAAAGGGGGGGGGGGGTATTACAAATGCAGATATCGTGCAATGATCAGAAGTACCTCTCCTTCGATTGTTGTGGACAAACCATCTGAATCCTCTTGCACAATTGACCATGACATGCAAATAATATTTGGAAATTGACAGTGGTGCCAGTCGAATCCAATTTCCTATGGAGAATCTCATGAGCATTGTCTTCCTTTTTGATTTTGTCATTCTTCTTCGGTCTTAGCTAACGATCAGAGACCCACTTTGTCATTTTGTGGTATGTTCATATTGATTTTTTTTTACACTCCAGAAAAGAATTATCCGCATTTCTCATTGCAATCCAGTCACTCTAGGCATCCACATGTCATTGTCTTTGTACAGAAATCAAAGTGTGCAGGGCAAATTTAGCACACATTTTCTTGTCTTGAACACTTTGTTTAGAGATGCTGTGTTCTTAAGTGATAGCCCTATGTGAGATATACGAGGTGCATTCAAGTTCTACGGCCTCTGATTTTTTTTCTAATTAACTACTCACCCGAAATCGATGAAACTGGTGTTACTTCTCGACGTAATCGCCCTGAAGACGTACACATTTTTCACAATGCTGACGCCATGATTCCATGGCAGCGGCGAAGGCCTCTTTAGGAGTCTGTTTTGACCACTGGAAAATCGCTGAGGCAATAGCAGCACGGCTGGTGAATATGCGGCCCCGGAGAGTGTCTGTCATTGTTGGAAAAAGCCAAAAGTCACTAGGAGCCAGGTCAGGTGAGTAGGGAGCACTTCAAAGTTGTTATCACGAAGAAACTGTTGCGTAACGTTAGCTCGATGTGCGGGTGCGTTGTCTTGGTGAAACAGCACATGCGCAGCCCTTCCCGGACGTTTTTGTTGCAGTGTTCTTCAAAACATTTTCGTAGGATGCACCTGTTACCGTAGTGCCCTTTGGAACGCAATGGGTAAGGATTACGCCCTCGCTGTCCCAGAACATGGACACCATCATTTTTTCAGCGCTGGCGGTTACCCGAAATTTTTTTGGTGGCGGTGAATCTGTGTGCTTCCATTGAGCTGACTGGCGCTTTGTTTCTGGATTGAAAAATGGCATCCACGTCTTGTCCATTGTCACAACCGACGAAAAGAAAGTCCCATTCGTGCTGTCGTTGCGCGTCAACATTGCTTGCCAATATGCCACACGGGCAGCTGTGTGGTCGTCCGTCAGCATTCGTGGCACCCACCTGGATGACACTTTTCGCATTTTCAGGTCGTCATGCAGGATTGTGTGCACAGAACCCACATAAATGCCAAATCTGGTGGCGATCTGTTCAACAGTCATTCGGCGATTCCCGAAAACAATTCTCTCCACTTTCTCGATCATGTCGTCAGACCGGCTTGTGCGAGCCTGAGGTTGTTTCGGTTTGTTGTCACACGATGTTCTGCCTTCATTAAACTGTCGCACCCACGAACGCACTTTCGACACATCCATAACCCCATCACCACGTGTCTCCTTCAACTGTCAATGAATTTCAATTGGTTTCACACTACGCAAATTCAGAAAACGAATGATTGCACGCTGTTCAAGTAAGGAAAACGTCGCCATTTTAAGTATTTAAGACAGTTCTCATTCTCGCCGCTGGCGGTAAAATTCCATCTGCTGTACGGTGCTGCCACCTCTGGGACGTATTGACAATGAACGCGGCCTCATTTTAAAACAACGCGCATGTTTCTATCTCTTTCCAGTCCGGAGAAAAAAAATCGGAGGCCTTAGAACTTGAATGCCCCTCGTAAATGTCAGTTTACAAAATATCAAGAATTTTCTAAGTGTTTCTGTTGGAGAACTTAAGATGGGACACACTGACTTCTCGTTGGCTTTGAGCGACACCTTCCCTCCTTTAAAACCTGTTAACCATTCAGACTCATTCATGACCTAAAAAAAAATTATAGCTGTAAGGTTTTTGCTTGGACACGAATGTGTCGGTAGCCATTATAACGAGTAAAATATGAAATCGAATCACTGCTTGTTCTTCCACTGCGATCTGCGACAAAACAGCATTGATACACTATGGCCACCACCCTGCGGGTCCAGGGGTTAGAATAGGCACGAGGTATTCCTGCCTGTCGTAGGAGGCGACTAAAAGGAGTCTCACATGTTTCGGCCTTTGTGATGGTCCCCTGTGGGGTTTGACCTCCATTTTTCAAAATTTTCCCGAAGAGCGAGCTAATTGGGGAAGGGAGGCTTACATGGTGCATCGTGTCCATCATGCACTGAGACCTATCACATTCTTCATCAACGTGGATGTGCACTTCTGCTCATTCTTCAACTGTTGGGTGATGTCACACTCCTGGGTGCGTTATTTTCCATCAGCTGTGCAGTATCGTTTTCTGCGCCGACAATGATAATGGACTTGTTTTCTTGTTGGCACCTGATATCCAGCACGGTAGCCAGTCCATTTTGGTGGGGCTGCCATGTACCCTGTTGGTTGTAGCCCCCTGACCACACAGGGATCGCTCTGCTGATGCCTGCACCGTTAACTCCCCACGTAAGCTGAGGAGTAGATTCCCATCACCCTGGGGCATTGGGACTCCCGGTAATGGCCATCCTGCCAGGTGGCCTTTGCTGTGTCTGGGTGGCACCCGTGGGGAGGGCCCCTGGTCGGAGTGGGTGGCATCAGGGTGGATGACATGTGATGAAACGTAGTTCATCTCTTGGTAGTGAAACACCAGCAGGCTCTAAGCATTCATGGGCTCAATTCAGTCCACGGAAGTATGAACCCAAATCGTTCCCCTCCCTGGCCACACTATGGGAGGAACGCAGGGCTAAGGATGGCAGCGGCTCTTATTCGCCCCGGTACCTTGTATGTTGGAGAGCTGATGGGGAATCTTTCTTGATGATAAAGTCTCAGTTTTTTGTTGAGCATTTAGAGGACAAGTTTGGGGAGGTGGAGGGCTTGTCCAAATTGAGATCTGGGTCAGTCTTGATCAAAACAGCATCCTCTGCCTAGTCATGGATGTTACTAGCTTGTGACAAGCTGGGGGATGTTTCTGCAACCATCACTCCCCATAAGAGCGTAAATACAGTCCAGGGTATCATATTTCACGGGGACCTTCTTCTGCAGTCTGACGATGAGCTGTGCTCCAATTTAGAGTGGCGAGGTGTACATTTCGTTCAGCATGTCCACCAGGGTGGCTTCATCTTAGCTTTTGAGGATGATACATTACTCGAGAAGGTCAAGGTGATGGTCTACTGCTGTGATGTAAAACCCTATATCCTTCTCCCAATGCAGTGGTTTAAATGTTCGAAGTTCGGTCATATGTCTTTCTGCTGTACTTCCAGCATCACATGTCGAGATTGCGGACGCCCATCACATCCCAATACTCTGTGTGCCCTGCCTCCCGTGTGTGTCAACTGCGAAGAGCACAGTTTGCTTGCACATTGACTGCAGAATTCTCCAGAAAGAAAGGAAAATCGTGGAGTACAAGACCCTGGACTGACTGACCTACACTGAGGCTAATAGGAAATTTGAACACCTACATCGTGTACGTATGACATCATCTTACGCCGCTGCTACAACAGTTCTAGCCCCAATTCTAACTCCAGTCGGCTCTCAGAGCTGGAAGACTACACCCGCCCCCTTGATGGTGGGGGGCACTTCCCTCCCTGTTGCTCCTGCACCACCTACTTCTGGAGCAACAACCCCCCCCCCCCCCCCCCCCCTCAACCATCAGCGACGTCATTTGTCTTCGGCTGCTCTCACTAGTGAGAGGTCGCTTGGATCACTCCCTTCCCAGGTTTGTGCTTGTGGGAAAGATGACACCCGCCAATGGCTGAAGAGCCCAAAAGCAGCTGGTTGCAGGGCTTCACGCTCATCCTCAGTCATTGAGACTGAATCAGTGAAGTCCTCCCAGCTGGGGAAACCCAAGGAACAGTGAGAGAAATCCAAAAAGGAGGTCCCCAAAACCAAGGGAATTGTGATGGCACCCACCACCCACACCACCGCTACCTACAAGTTCTGTGTCTGCGGATGAGGTGGAGATTCTGGCGTCCGCTGAGGACCTAGATCTCACTGGGCCCTCAGGCAGAATGGATATAGACTGCTCGGGCAATAAGTCGGTGGCAGCAGGTGACCCTGAGGCGTAAACTGCCTCATTGAATGTTCCATGCCTTCCCAGTCTCACGATGATATCATCCTCCTGCGGAAGTGCAGCGGTTTTTTTCCACCACCTGGCTGACCTATGGCATCTGTTAAGCTTAACACCTGCTTCCTGCATTGCCCTCCAGGAAACCTGGTTCCCGGCAATGCAGACCCCTGCCCTACGCATCTATAAGGGATACTACAGGAACCATAGCGACTGTAATTGAGTGTCAGGTGGAGTTTGTGTTTATGTCCTAAACTCAGTCTGTAGTGAACCTGAGCCCCTTCAAACCCATCTTGAAGCTGTGGCTGTCAGAATAAGGACGACGCAGGAAATAACTGTCTGCAATGTATATCTTCCTCCAGATGGTGTAATATCCCTTAAAGTATTAACTGCACTGATTGATCAGCTGCCTGAAACCTTTCCTACTTTTTGGGGATTTTAATGCCCATAACCCCTTGTGGGGTGGCACCGTGCTTACTGGCCGAGGCAGAGATGTTGAAACTTTACTGTCTCAGTTCGACCACTGCCTCCTTAATACTGGAGCTGCCACACATTTCAGTGTGGCTCGAGGTAGTTACTAGGCCATTGATTTATCACATTGCAACCCAGGACTTCTCCTATCCATCCACTGGAGAGCACATGATGACCTGTGTGGTAGTGATCACTTCCCTATCTTCCTGTCACTGCCTCGGCATCAAGCCAATGAACGCCTGCCCAGATGGGCTTTAAACAAGGCGGACTGGGAAACTTTCACCTCTGCTGTCACTGTTGAATCTCTCCCACACAGTAACATCGATGTGATGGTTGAGAAGGTGACTACAACAATTGTTTCTTTGGCAGAAATCGAGATCACTCGCTCTTTAGGGTGCCCCCGGCAAAAGACAGTCCCTTGGTGGTCGCCGGAAGTCGCTGACGCAATTAAGTCGAGTCAGTGAGCTCTACAGCGGCATAAGTGGCACCCTTCCCTGGAGCACTTCATACCCTTCAAATGGCTGCATGCTAGCATTCGCCAGCTTATCAAACGGTGGAAGCAGAAGTGTTGGGAGATATATGTCTAGGCCATTGGGTGCCATGCGTCACCTTCCCATGCCTGGGCAAAGATCAAACGTGTTTTCGGGTACCAGACCCCAGCAGGTGTCCCTGTCGTTAACATACATGGTGTGTTATCTACCGATACAAATGCGATTGCCGAACACTTAGCTGGGCACTATGCTCATGCCTCTGTGTCAGAGAATTACCCCCCACCCCCGGGCTTTTGCACTCCAAACGGCAGATGGAAGGGAAAGTCCTCTTGTTTACTACACACCACAGTGAATCCTATAACGTCCCCTTTGCAGAGTGGGAGCTCCTCAGTGCTCTTGCACATTGCCCTGTCACACCTCCTGGACCAGATCGGATCCACAGTCAGATGATTAAACATCTCTCAACTGACTACAAGCGATGTCTCCTCGTCTTCTTCAACCGGATCTGGTGCAATGGTGTCTTTCCATCGCAGTGACAGGAGCGCACCATCATTCCGGTGCTCAAACCTGGAAAAACCCACTAGAAGTGGATAGCTATGAGCCCACCCGCCTCACAAATTTTCTTTGTAAGGTGCTGGAACGTATGGTGTGTCGGCGGTTGGGTTGGGTCCTGGAGTCACGTGGCCTACTGGCTCCATGTCAGGCCGGCTTCCACCAGGGTCGCTCTACCACTGACAATCTTGTGTCCATAGACTCTGCCATCTGTACAACCTTTTCCAGATGCCAACACCTGGTTGCCGTCTTTTTTTGATTTACGGAAAGCATATGACATGACCTGGTGACATCATATCCCTGCCACATTATACGAGTTTGGTCTCCAAGGCCCACTCCCAATTTTTATCCAGAATTTCCTGTCGCTTTGTACTTTCCGTGTCCCATAGTTCCCCCCCCCCCCCCCCCCCCCCCCCCCCCCCGTATCCAGGATAATGGGATCTGTATTGAGTGTATCTCTACTTTTAATGGCCATTAATGGTCTAGCAGCAGCTGTATGCCCGTCCATCGCACCTTATCTGTATGCAGACGAGTTCTGCATTTTATTATGCTCCACCAGTACTGGTGTTGCCGAGTGGCGCCTACAGGGAGCCATCCACAAGGTGCAGTCATGAGCTGTAGCCCACAGTTTTCAGTTTTCGGCTGCAAAGTTGTGTGTTATGCACTTCTGTTGGCGTCAGTCCGTTCGTCCAGAACCAGAACTTTACCGTGATGATGATCCACTCACTGTAGTGGAGACATATTGATTCTTAGGACTGGTTTTCGACGCCTGATTGACTTGGATTCCTCACCTTTTTCAGGTTAAGCAGAAGTGCTGGCAGCACTTCAGTACCCTCCACTGGCTGAGCAACACCAATTGGTGTGCAGATCGCTCTACGCTGCGGCAGCTCTACAGAGGTCTTGTTCAATTCCGCCTTGACTATGGGTGTCTGTTTTATGGTTCGGCGGTTCCCTCAGCATTTCGTTTACTCAACCAAGTGCACCGCTGTGGCGTTTGCCTAGCAACAGGAGCTTTTAGGACAAGTCCGGTAACGAGCATCCTTGGGGAAGCCGGAGTCCCTCCATTGCAGGTTAGGCGTGCACAACTGCTGGCCAGTTACGTAGCACATGTTCATAGTTCTCCTGCTCATGTGAATCACCGTCTCCTTTTCCCACCCACGGCGGTTTATCTCCCACATCGGCGGCCCAGGTCAGGCCTTCCAATTGCAGTTTGTGTCCAGTCCTTTCTTTCTGAACTAAAGTCCTTGCCTTTCCCACCTATACTTGAGGTTCATTCACATACACCTTCATGGTGTACACCGGGGCCGCAGCTTCGCCTGGACCTTTCAGATGGCCCTAAGAACTCAGTTAACCCCGCGGCTCTCATCTGCCACTCCGTCTCGTTCCTTGACAAGTACCGAGGCCGCAAAATGGTTTACACCAAAGGCTCGATGGCTGATGCTCATGTCAGCTTCACGTAAGTCCATGGAGGGCATATTGAACAGCATTCCTTGCCTGATGGCTGCAGTATTTTCACTGCTGAGCTGGTGGCTATATCTCGTGCCCTTGAGCACATCCGTTCGTACCCTGGTGAGGTGTTTCTTCTGTGTACTGACTCCTTGAGCAGCCTACAAGCTCTCTCCCACTGCTACGCTTGTCATCCTTTGATAGCGACCATCCATGAATCCATCTATGCTTGGGAACGGTCTGGTCGTTCAGTGATGTTTGTCTGGACCTCAGGTCATGTTTACGCGGAAACCGCTTGTGGAGATCGGCTGCTCTGCCACTGACCTGCATTCAGTACTACGCCGTAAGGTTTTGCGGCTTTGCAAGACGAAATGGCATAACCTCAGCACGCACAACAAACTGCGTGCCATTAAGGAGACTACGAATGTGTGGCAGTCCTTCATGCCGGCCTCTTGCAGGGACTCTGTGGCTCTCTGCCTGCTCTGCATTGGCAATGCTAGGGTGACACACAGCTACCTCCTGCGCCGTGATGACCCACTTCAGTGTCGGTACAGCGCCCGGCTGACAGTGGCCCATAGCTCGGTGAGCTGTCCTCCTTTGGCTGTCTTATGATGGACTCTTCAGTTACCGGACTTGTTGCCATTACTTTTAGCTAACAACGCCTCTTCGGCTAATTTAGTTTTACATTTTATGCTTGACGGTGGGTTTTATCATTCTATGTAAGTTTTAGCGCATGCCCTTTGTTCCTTTGTGTTCTCCACTCTAATGCTTTTTGGGTGGATGTTTTAATGTGTGGCACAGTGGCTGGCTTTTCCTTTCTGTTCTTGTGTTCGGCCAGCTACAGTCATCTGCTCTCTTGTTTTTAGCCCTTCTAACTATGGTTTTCTTTTCCAGTTTTTGTCCATAGTAGTGTTGGTTGCCCTTCTGTCGTTCTTCTGGTTCTTCCTTTCTATTGTTATTGTGCTGTGCATTTCCTTTCTTTTCTTTTCTTCTTTCCCTTGTGTAATTATAGTTTTTATCTCAAACTGTCACCATAGTTACGGCACTGACATTGCATTTACACCGGGAATAAATCAACTAGCAACATTTTGGATGACTAGTGTGTTTACACTGCATGACAAAAGACAACATGGATGTCTATGTGGCTGTGTAAGTGATTAAGCATTGTTATTCTTTGCGACAGGTAAAATGGCCACTAGAGTGCATTTGTTTTGTTCACGTGTAGTGTTGTTACCAGGTCTGATAGGGTATATAAATGATGTGAACAGCATCAGATGTCGAATGACCGCTGTGGAAGACAAGAAGGTGCAACATGTGTGAGCATTATAAGTACCGGTTAGAGTTTGAAAGGTGCCTCAGTGTGGGTCTCCATTTGGCCAGCTGGTCAGTATCGAGGTTTGTGGGTTATTTGTACGTGTCAGTGGTCTGTTGTTGCACTGCATGTGAATATGAGAACAGATGTGCTCATTAACATTGCTGTTGACCAAGTCTGACCACCACAAGGAACGATGGCCATATTGTGCACAAAGCACATTGTGTCTGCCATCTGAAAACAAGTAATGTACTCCCTGCAACAGTCTGTTTCTCCCACACCATAGCTTGGACCCTAGCAGCAGCCAGACTATGGAATTACCATCCAACATGTAGGGTGATATTATCATTCTTTTGGCTTGTATTTACAGTAATATCTTTCAAGCAGTTTTGTGAGCTCAGAATGTGAAAGTAACACAGTGTTTTTGACAGTTGACTTAAGAGATTGACATGTCACTCAGTAGTTGAGGTGGCCAATAACAACACTCTGATGTCTACAAAAAGGTAACAGAGTAATACGGTTATTTGTAATATGTACACTTAATAACTGAGATATGTTCTCTTAATAATTGAGATATACATAACTTCGAAGTGCTGTAGGTCCCTCTGTAGTGTTGAGTTATTTACATTGATGGTAATGTTCATGATAGAAACAATCGCATAAGTCAATGGTAACTAATAATGCCTACTAGTGTCATTCCAGGTCAGTGTAATTTCCTTACTCCAGCCTTCTGCACTTATGTTGATAAGTCTGTAGATACAGCGAATCTCTGTGGGCGAAGTTCTGAGTGGATGCTTAAAAGGTGAACCAGCCAATTGGAGTTGCATATTACCAAGTAGAGAAAGTAAAGGCGAAACGAAATGATCTGTTGTCATTAGAGTGTGAACTAAGCCTTTATTACGTAGTCACACCAATTTCATGTTGCATTCCACCATCATTGTGGTGTTGGAAGCAGTTGATTTAGATAGTGTTAAAAGAGCAAAACATTCTTGCACAGAATTCTTAAACTAATGGCATCTGATTCTTCAAACATTGTTCAAGTACTTTAAGTTCCAGAATTATGCTATACTGTAAGCTGTATAGTGACTAAACTTAACCTTTTTGTGTTAGATGATTTCATTATTTGCAACATTCTTCTAGGATACTGTCTGGAGACTTACTAGAGTGTAGTAAATTGATGCTTTGTAATATTTACTTCAGACTTTATTGTATTCACTCGTGCTCTCTCTCTCTCTCTCTCTCTCTCTCTCTCTCTCTCTCTCTGGAAGGAGGATGCTCTAGGTGCTGTAATAATAATATAATTTTTTGTTTGCAGTTATCTACGTCGATTTAAGAAAATCAATCCTAAAGTTTTGAAATCATGGTGTCGCCAAATACTTAAAGGACTCATGTTTTTGCACTCCCGCTCAACACCAATAATACACCGGGATCTCAAGTGTGACAACATATTTATAACTGGCACTACTGGAAGTGTAAAAATTGGTGACTTAGGTTTAGCTACACTGAAGAACAGGTCCTTTGCGAAATCCGTTATTGGTAAGTATAATGAAAAACAATTAAAACATTACGTAGTGATGAAACCAAAAGATAATTACATTTGCTGATTGAGGAGCAATTGCCCATCAGAGATATTGTGTAAATGTCGATAAGCTGTGTGAAAAGTTAATTAAATGTAATATTACTGTGTTATGTTGTTAATATATATATATAATGATAAATCAGTTACATTTATTCCATTTTCTGCTCATTCTTTCTTCTTGTGATCTTCAGTAAAAGGTGACTATTTAATAAAGGCAGGAGGAAAGAAAGAAGCGCAATTTCTCATCGTGCATAAGTTGGGCATGTTGAATAGAAACTTCACTTTGTATTTGTGACATGTCTGTACGCCGTAGTTCTTGCATCATTCTTTATTGTTTTCACAAGCTTTCTGTTGCTGCAAAGCCTGTGCTTTATGTGACCTAAACACATTGTGCTCTAATCTAGTGACAGTAATCACACTGTTTGAGAATATTCACGAATGCAGAAAAGTTGTTTATTAACTGTTACACAGAAAGTACATCAATAGGAAAGCCATTTAATATTCTGATATACTGTCGTCCACACACTATCACTTTCTTCCTTCCTTTTGTGCATAATGGACATTTGCAGTCTTCGTAATTCATCTTATTTCTTTAAATACACACATCAAAAAAAGTTTTCCATCACCCAGGTCTCCAGAACTCCTGAAGATAGACGATAGACGTTGACTGCGTATATTGTATCACAGACACAGTCCCTTTGACTGTTCAGAGATGTCAGTAAGCCCACCCAAAGATGTAAATAACCATGCATGAGCAGCGCCTATTAGACAGAGTGGGTACGACAGCCGATCAGTTCCAGTCATTCCTCCAGGAAGGAGGTACACGGCTCGTGTTGTCTGTACTTCAACCATACCTAGACAGTCAATACTGCGGTTCGATCACGTCTGCATTGTTACTTTGCACCAGGAAGGGCTCTCAAGAAGGGAAGTGTCAGCTGTCTCAGAGTGAACCAAAGCAGTGTTGTTCGGACACGGAGGAGATACAGAGAGACAGGAACTGATAACAACATGCCTTGTTCAGGCTGCCCAAGGGCTACTACTGCAGTGGATGATCGCTACCTACGGATCATGGCTCGGAGGAACCCTGACAGCAATGCCACCATTTTGAATAATGCTTTCCATGCAGTAACAGGACATCGTGTTAAGGCTGAATGATGTGCAGCTTCACTCTCGATGTCCATGGCGAGGTCCATCTTCACATACATGACACCATGCAGCGTGGTACTGATGGGCCCAACAACATGCCGAATGGACGGCTCAGGATTGGCATCACATTCTCCTCACCAATGAGTGTCGCATATACCTTCAACCAGACAATCGTCGGAGACATGTTTGGAGGCAACCCAGTCAGGCTTGAACGCCTTAGACACATTGCCCAGTGAGGTGGAGGTTCCCTGCTGTTTTGGGGTGGCATTATGTGGGGTTGACGTACACTGCTGGGGGTCATGGAAGGCGCTATAATTGCTGCACGATAAGTGAATGCAATTCTCCGATTGATAGTGCAACCATATCGACAGCATATTGGCGAGGCGTTCGTCTTCATGGATGACAGTTCACGCCCCCATCGTGCACATCTTGTGAATGACTTCTTTCAGGATAATGGGGGCCAGCATGTTTTCCAGAGACATGAACCCTATCTAACATGCCTGGGATAGATTGAAAAGGGCTGTTTATGGATGACGTGACCCACGAACCACTCTAAGAGATCTACACTGAATCACCATTGAGGAGTGGGACAGTTTGGACCAACAGTACCTTGGTGAACTTGTGGATAGTATGCCACGACGAATACAGGCATGCATCAGTGCAAGAGGATGTGCTACTGGGTATTAGAGGTACCAGACCATCACCTCTGAAGGTCTCACTGTACGGTGGTACAACATGCAAAGTGTAATTTTCATTAGCAATAAAAAGGGCGAAAATGTTGTTTATGTTATTCCAATTTTCTGTACAGGTTCCGGAACTCTCAGAACCGAGGTGATGCAAAACTTTTTTTGATGTGTGTATTTCTCCCTTAGTGTTCAGCATGTCTGTGTGGTATTGTAGTGTATATAATCCGTACGAAATGTTCCCCCGCCCAACCCCTTTCCCTCCATCACTCCTCTGTTTGGCTACTGGTACCAGTACTAGCTGATGAACTACATGTAATATTGGCATGGCACAACATGACAGAGAAAAAATTTTGAATTTCTACCATCTTAGTTTATTAATTTGTCTCTTAACAAAGATTTTTGGATGTGTAGTATTTTTAGAGGAGGATTTTGGACGAATAAAGGTAACTAGACTTTTCATGTATGATCTCCTGTCTATGACTGGATTAGTAAACAGCCATGAATGAATAATAGTCAATGTGTGAAGGGGACATTTTGCTCAAAATATTGCGATAATTTTTTGCCTTGTAATAGTAATTCTATGCTCAGTAGTTTGGAAATACCTAGACCCAACAGTATTAGTTGGAGGAGACTGTAATCTACTGAATATAGACTGGAATGTGTAAGTTTTTACTGCAGGTGCTATGGACATGCAGTCTTGGGAAGTACTTTTGAACAGGTTTTCTGAAAATTGTCCCCTAGTTTGACAGCTTACATGCAATAGAAATATTTTAGACCTTGTAATTACAAAAAGGCCTTACCTTACGGAAGTTTCAGAACAGGGGTGGATTAGTGATCATGATATTATAATGATGATGTTTATTCAAGTTAATAAATCCATCAAGAAGGCAAGAACAATATTTTTGCTACAAAACTTAGATAAGCAGTTGTTAGCATCCCACTTAGACAATGAATGGACATCATTTAGTTCCAATATGATGAATGTAGAGGAATTACGGCCATGGTTTAAATGGATTGTAAAGCACCCTGTGGAGAAGTTTGTACTGGTAAGTGGATTTTTGACAGAAAAGACCCACCATGGTTTAATAACAAAATTCGGAAAATGCTGTGGAAATGGAGTGTTGCATCCTTAGTTCAAAAAAGATCACACAAATGATGACAAGCAAAAGTTACTAGAAGTTTGTCCGCCTACAAAAAGATTGATGCGCAAAGTGTACAACAACTTCCAACATCGTAACTTAGCGAAAGGTCTTGCCAAGAACCTGACAAAATGGTGTTCATATGTAAAATCACTAAATGGGTCAAAGGCTTCTATTCAGTCACTTGTTGACCAGTTTGGTCTGGCACTAGAAGGCAGAAAAAGGAAAGCTGAAGTTTTAGTTTTTGTAGGAGGATCATCACACAGACTCCTGTGTGGAGTACACAGTAATAGGCATCCCTGGTGTAAAGAAGCAACTGAAAGAGTTGGAAAAAAATAATTTGTTAAGTCCAGATGGACTCCGTGTTTGGTTTTACAGAGAGCAGTCTTCGGCACTGGCCCCTACTTAGCTTGCATTTATCGTGAACCTCTCACCCAATGACTCCCAGTGGGCTCACATCTCTCTTGTGAGCATGTGCCACCTCTGGGCCCCGGCCATTGCAGCGCTACCTCCCTTTCCATGCCACAGGTCTATCCTCATACTATTCTTTGTATCCCCTCTGCCTTTCCCTTGTAGGGTCTTCTTGGTGCCAGTTGTGCTTGGATGAGGCTTGTAATTTTGGACAGTTATCTTCTTCCCTTCTGTGTTCTATAACGTCTCATTCTAAACTACACTCATGCTCATAAATTAAGGATAATGCTGATACAGAGTGAAACAACGCTATGATGGGCGGTTTGCGGGTTTGTCACCTGGAGGTATCACCATGTGGTGCATTTGACCTGCGGTCGTCGTACGGTGGCGCTGGCAGCAGTCCACATACGCAGAGGTGTGTTGGTGCATGTCAGAGTATGGTGCAGATGTTTCCAGACGTGCTAATGGTGACTGTGTGTTGAAAAGGGCTCAAGGAGCACATATTGATGACATTACGAGGGGTAGAATACTAGGGTGACTGGAGGCTGGTCAAACACAGCAGGTCGTAGCACGGATCCTCCGTGTGCCACAAAGTGTGATCTCAAGATTATGGCAACGATTCTAGCAGACAGGAAACGTGTCCAGGCACTACAGTATGGGATGTCCACAATGTACACCACCACAAGAAGACCGGTATCTCACCATCAGTGCCCACAGACGGCCACGGAGTACTGCAGGTAGCCTTTCTCGAGACCTTACCGCTGCCAGTGGAACAGTTGTCTCCAGACACACAGTCTACATCTACATTGATACTCTGCAAATCACATTTAAGTGCCTGGCAGAGGGTTCATTGAACCACCTTCACAATTCTCTATTATTCCAATCTCGTATAGCGCATGGAAAGAATGAAAATCTGTATCTTTCCGTATGAGTTCTGATTTCCCTTATTTTATCGTAGTGATCATTCCTCCCTATGTAGGTCGGTGTCAACAAAATATTTTCGCATTCGGAGGAGAAAGTTGGTGATTGGAATTCCGTCGCAACGAAAAACGCCTTTCTCTTAATGATTTCCAGCCCAAGTCCTGTATCATTCCTGTGACTCTCTCTCCCATATTTTGCGATATTACAAAACATACTGCCTTTCTTTGAACTTTTTCGATGTTCTCCATCAGTCCTATCTGGCGAGGATCCCACACTGCGCAGCAATATTCTAAAAGAGGACGGACAAGTGTGGTGTAGGCAGTCTCCTTAGTAGGTCTGTTACATTTTCTAAGTGTCTTGCCAATAAAATGCAGTCTTTGGTTAGCCTTCCCCACAACATTTTCTATGTGTTCTTTCCAATTTAAGTTGTTCGTAATTCTAATACCTAGGTATTTAGTTGAATTTACGGCTTTTAGATTAGACTGATTTATCATGTAACCAAAGTTTAATGAGTTCCCTTTAGCACTGATGTGGATAACCTCACGCTTTTCGTTATTTAGTGTCAACTGCCACTTTTTGCACGATTTTGATAGTTCTTCTAAATCATTTTGCAGTTTGTTTTGATCTTCTGATGACTTCATTAGTCGATAAACGACAGCGTCATCTGCAAACAACCGGAGACGGCTGCACAGATTGTCTCCAAAATCATTTATATAGATAAGGAACAGTAAAGGGCCTATAACACTACCTTGGGGAACGCCAGAAATCACTTCTGTTTTACTGGATGACTTTCCGTCACTTACTATGAACTGTGACCTCTCTGACAGGAAATTTCAAACCCAGTAACATAACTGAGATGATATTCCATAAGCATGCAATTTCACTACAAGCCGCTTGTGTGGTACAATGTCAAAAGCCTTTTGGAAATCCAGGAATATGGAACCGATCTGAAATCCCTTGTCAATAGCACTCAACACTTCATGTGAATGAAGAGCTAGTTGTGTTTCACAGGAACGATGTTTTCTAAACCCATGTTGACTGTGTGTCAATAGACCATTTTCTTAGGGGTAATTCATAATGTTCGAACACAATATATGTTCCAAAATCCTGCTGCATATCAACGTTAACGAAATGGGCCTGTAATTTAGTGGATTACTCCTACTACCTTTCTTGAATATTGCAACGTTCCAGTCTTTGGATACAGATTTTTCATTGTGTGAATTGTTGTATATGATTGTTAAGTATGGGGCTAATGCATCAGCATACTCTGTAAGGAACCTAATTGATATACAGTCTGGACCAGAAGACTTGCTTTTATTAAGTGATTTAAGTTGCTTCACTACTCCGAGGATATTTACTTCTATGTTACTCATGTTGGCAGCTGTTCTTGATTCGAATTCTGGAATATTTACTTCGTCTTCTTTTGTGAAGGTATTTTGGAAGGCTGTGTTTAGTAATTCTGCTTTGGCAGCACTGTCTTCGATAATATCTCCATTGCTATCGCGCTGAGAAGGCATTGATTGTTTCTTGCCGGTAACATACTTCACATACAACCAGAATCTCTTTGGATTTTCTGCTTCTGTAGAAGATTGCCAATATTGGGGATTTTTCGTCTGTTTAAATTTGGCATGTTTGTTTCGTTGTTTCTGCAACAGTCTTCTAACCCGTTTTGTGTACCAAGGAGGATCAGCTCTGTCATTTGTTAATTTATTTGGTATAAATCTCTTAATTGCTGTCAATACTATTTCTCTGAATTTAAACCACATCTGGTCTACACTTATATTATTAATTTGGAATGAGTGGAGATTGTTTCTCAGGAAGGCATCAAGTGAATTTTTATCTGCAGTTTTGAATAGGTATATTTTTTTCTTATTTTTCGAGGATTTGGGGATTACAATATAGAGTCTCGCTGCGACAACCCTGTGTTCACTAATCCCTGAATTGGTTTTGATGCTCATTATTAACTCAGGATTATTTGTTGCTAAGTGGTCAAGTGTGTTTTCTTAACCGTTTACTATTTGCATGGGCTCATGAATTAACTGCGTGAAATAATTTTCAGAGAATGCGTTTAGCACAATTTCGGATGATATTTTATACGTACCTCTGGAATTAAACATATATTTTCGCTAACATATCGAGGGTAAATTAAATTCATCACCAACTATTATCGTATGAGTCAGGTACATGTTTGAAATCAAACTCAAGTTTCCTTTGAACCTTTCAGCAACTGTATCATCTGATTTGGGAGGTCGGTAAAAAGATCCATTTATTATTTTATTCCGGTTGCCAACAATGACCTCTGCCCATATTAGCTCACAGGAAGTATCTACTTCAATTTCGCAACAAGTTAAACTACTCCTGATAGCGACAAACTCGCCACCACCAACCATGTTTAGCCTATCCTATCGGAACACCGTTAGGTTCTTCGCAAAAATTTCAGCTGAGCTTATATCCGGCTTCAGCCAGCTTTCAGTGCCTATAACGATTTGAGCATCAGTGTTTTCTATTAGCGGTTGGAGATCTGGTATTTTCCCAACACTGCTACAACAATTTACAACTGTTATATAATGGTTCCTGCATTTACATTTTTCCTGTGTTCAGCCTGCACCCTTTGTAACTGAAGCCCTTCTTGTGTTTTCCCAAGACTCTCTAACCTAAAAAACCGATGAGTCCATGCCCCACAGCCCCTGCTATCCGTGTGGCCGCCTCCTGCGTATAGTGGACACCTGACCTTTTCAGCGGAACCCCAAACCCAACCACCCTTTGGTGCAAGTCGAGGAATCTGCAGCCTATACGGTCGCAGAACCGTCTGAGGCTCTGAGACCCTCCACTCGGCTCTGTACCAGAGGTCCGCAATTGGACCTGTCAGCTATGCTGCAAATGGTCAGCTCTGCTTTCATCTTGCAAGCAAGACTAGCAGCTTTTACCACTTCTGTTACCCGCTCGAAACCAGAGAGGATCTCTTCTGATTCAAAGTGACACACATCATTGGTACCGACGTGAGCAACCAGCTGCAGTTGGCAGCACCTTATGCTCTTCATGGCATCTGGGAGGGCCCTTTCCACATCTGGAATGACTCCACCCATTATGCACACGGAGTGCAGATTGGTTTTCTTACCCTTCTTGTCAACCAAGTCCTTAAGGGTCCCCATAACGCCCCTAACATTGGAGCTCCCAACTATCAGTAATCCCACCCTCTGTGGTTGCCCGGATCTTGCAGGCCGAGTGGTTTCCTCTGAAACAGGAGAGGCAACAGCATCTTGCTCAGTGACAGTGTCAGCCACAGATAGCACCTGGTACCTGTTTATCAGACAAACCGGGGGAAGCCTTATGTGCAGCCGCCTGGGAAGTCTTTCGCTGCCTGCCTGCTTCGCCCTTGGGCGAAGGTGAGGGATCGACCACAGGTGAGGGGTCAGCCTCAGTGCGAGCAGTAACTGGTTTGGCCACTGGTGAGGACCGATCGGAGGACTCGGACGTGCTGGATGTCCATTGGATCCCCACAGCCAGCCCACAACAGTGATTCCCATCCACTGCAGCCTCAAGCTGTGTAACCGAAGCCGTCACAGCCTGAAGCTGAGAGTGAAGTGTCACCAACTCTGCTTGCATCCGCACACAACAATCGCAGTCCCTGTCCATACTAAAGACCATGGAAAACTAAACTATGCAGATAAATGGACTATCGGCATGTGCTGCGCAACTCTACTGTAGACCCTGACGGAAATGCACGAACTGTGTCTAGTAATACGCAGATATACAAAAACCTAACTACCGAAGCACTCAGGTGAAACAAAAAATTTTTCCTGATTAGGAACTTGTAATGTGTCACAAAATAAGTTTACTTTCCGACACAAACAAAAACGCGACAACTGTGGCTGTTAGATATTAAATTTACATGCAGAAACTTAAGAAACTAAACTATTAAAGCACACAGATGATACAATAAAGTTCACTCCTGATTAGGAATTCGTAAATGTCACAAAAGCGTTTACTTCCCTGTTGCTGCGTCTGTTTCAGTCGGCTACTGCTGCCTGACGACTGAACAGACAGGGTTTATTCACCCGGAGACCTACAAGGTGCATTCCACTGACCCCTGGTCACAGGAGAGCCTGTAAAGCCTGGTGTCAAGAACACAGTACATGGTCATTGGAACAGTGGTCCCAGGTTATGTTCACTGACGTGTCCAGATATAGTCGGAACAGTGATTCTCGCTGGGTTTTCATCTAGCATGAACCAGGAACCAGACACCAACCCGTTAATGTCCTTGAAATGGACCTGTATGGGGAGGTCGTGGTTCAATTGTGTTGGGTGGGATTATGATTGGTGCATGTACGCCCCTGCATGTTTTCGACAGGGGAACTGTAACAGGTTAGGTGTATCGGGATGTCACTTTGCACCAGTGTGTCCGCCTTTTCAGGGGTGCAGTGGGTCCCACCTTCCTCCTGATGGCTGATAATGCACGGCCTCACCGAGCTGCCATCGTGGAGGAGTGCCTTGAAACAGAAGATATCAGGCAAATGGCCTGCCTGTTCTCCAGACCTAAACCCCATCGAGCAAGTCTGTTATGCTCTTGGTCGACGTATCGCTGTATGTCTTCAAACCCCTAGGACACTTCAGGAGCTCCGACAGGCACTGGTGCAAGAATGGGAAGCTATACCCCAGCAGCTGCTCGACCACCTGATCCAGAGTATGCCAACCTGTTGTGCGGCCTGTGTACGTGTGCATGGTGACCATATCCCATATTGATGTTGGGGTACGTGCTCAGGAAACAGTGGCGTTTTGTAGCACATGTGTTTCGGGACGGTTTTCTCAACTTACCACCAATACCGTGGACTTACAGATCTGTTTTGTGTGTGTTCCCTATGCGCCTATGCGGTTAGTGCCAGTTTTGTGTAGTGCATGTTGTGTGACACCACATTCTGCAATTATCCTTAATTTATGAGCATGAGTGTATATGGTGCCCATAGTTGGGTTTGACCTGCCATTTCTTTTCCAAATTTTACAGAAGTGCGGATAGTGCAAGAAAGGTTGCCTAACATTGTGTATATTTCACATTTGTGTCTTTCTCACTCTGAACTCTTCCTTCCTTATAGTGTACGTATTCTCTCTGTTATAATTTTGCAAAGCCATAGTTTGGTTGTAGATTTATGGTAGCTGTGCTATATGTAGCTCTGCATGACCATCCTTGTACTCTCTCCCTAATGTGGACATTAGTGACAGTAGCATATAGTACAAGCCCTGCCTCCGACCTCTCTGCAGATACTGACTATCCATTGCTCATGATGTGACACGAATATAAGTTGTTGTCAGGCTCACAGCCTCCAGCCTTTAATCTTCTTGCTCGACCATCAGTAGACAATGTGTATGTAAATCACAGCAGAGTAACAAGGTTGTTTGGAGTTAGAACAAAGGAACAACTTTCAGACTTTGGTGTTATGGTTCTAAATGTTTTTGCATTGGTTTGGAGCAAGTGCCCAAGTTAATTTGAAGTTTAACAAAGTACAATAAATATTGTGCACCAGATTTTATTTTTAAATAATCGTTTTATGAATTTTTAGATGATACTGAAATTTAACAGTTGTTTAAAGTGGTCTAAGCAGGGGAATACTGTCAAATGCTCTGTGCTTCCCCTTGGCAGTGTCCAATGAATTTAAAAGAATCCCTAAGGGCTCTACAGACGATTCAACAAATTTATCTAGCAGACAGTGGTACAATGCCTAAAAGTCACTCGTCACATACTACATCTTTAGGGGTAAGCAGTATCATTCTATTGGGTACTAAGCCACATTGGAATCTAAGAAAATGAGCAAACTGACATGGACATAAAGTATGCTTGTAACAAAATAATGTACCGCCTCGTACAATTTCCTTGAGTGCAGTCACCTCATCGTTGAGGATGACAGTCGTGTGTTAGTGGGAGAATGAGCAGCTGAGGATACACAGTTACAAAATAAGGCTGGTGAAGCCAACAGTTTTGCCAAAATGAACAGTTTGTCACACAAATGAAAATAAGCGGTTTTAACGCAACTGAGAGTAGGGCTTTTTTCACTTACACACGTGCACTTCCTCCAGAGGGAGAACGCACCACTGTGTGGTGCTTCTGGCATGCTAATGTTGGTGCACAACATTTTACTTGATTGGATTACTGTATTTTTCAGCTAATTCGTGCTTACTTAATATTCTATGTCATAATGGTATTGTAGTTTCATGAAGCATGAGGAAACGTGCATGTAGTTGTGCAAACACCACTGTGATTTTTTACTATCCAGTTTAATATATTAATACGCAACTGTTGTTTGTGTTTCCATTGCTAGACAGTGTCTAAAGCTTCTAATGTGTTTCCATGGGTCATTGTCCCAAGAAGATTGCGTGCAGCCCCTCCTGCCGGAGGTTCGAGTCCTCCCTCGGACACGAGTGTGTGTGTTGTTCTTAGCTAAAGTTAGTCCAACTTAGTTTAAGTACTGTGTAAGTCTAGGGACTGATGACCTCAGCAGTTTGGTCCCTTAGGAATTCACACACATTTGAACACTGTGTGAAAGGAGAAGCTGTCTGTCTTACTAAATGCTACATGCATACATATTCATTAAGGTATAGCATCCTCACTGCAAGGTTGGATGACTATAAGCCAGGATGGTGCAAGCGAGTGGTAGAGCTGAGGTGGGAGCCCAGAAGGCTCCAGAGAAAGGCAACTGCAAATGTAACAATCTTTATTGGCACTCTGAACTGCCTGATACACTGGGTCAGTGGCTGGCTGGCTGCCTGCATGCCCCACAGTGCTGACACAGATACTCCACCGAGCGCCGACATCCTTGATACGTAAGCTAGTTGCATGGTCTCCTCACCAGTGGCATGTACTTGATGATCACATATCTACTACTGGTGTGGGCAATTCCCTGCTGCATCATTGCAAGGGATGCCCACTGCGATGATATTCCCATCCTGCAATGGAGGACGATGACTGGTGTGCACGGGATTTCACCCCCGGTCCCCCTGCACAGGTGTCGGCTGTCCTGCTGGAGATTACATTTGATGGCCAGCTGTCCTCTGGCACTGAGTCTGGGTGAGATTTAGTGGTTAGAGCATAGAGTTGTTGCGCTGCTGTGGCTGTGAACGAGTGACTTCTGCTGGCAGGTCCATGTGGTGTCCTTGTTCAGCACAGCCCCACTGTCTTGTTGAGCACCATTACAAAAATTTCCAGTATTTGTAGTTGGCAGCCACATATTCTAAAACACCACTGTCATTGTGGAAATTTGTCTTGCTGCTCACTGCACTAGTCTGTGCCATTGCACACGCTAACTTGCCTCACAACATTGAATTGGCCTTGTTGAATTATTACAGTGACATCTTGCGCTTGTTTGCTGTTAGTGCTGCTGCAGTACACCACTCTGGTTTCCACTGTTATGCCCATATATGGTTGGCATGCTACAAAGGGCTCTGATAATCAGGGTGCAAGTGCCAGAATGAGATTTTCGCTCTGCAGCGGAGTGTGCGCTGATATGAAACTTCCTGGCAGATTAAAACTGTGTGCCCGACCGAGACTCGAACTCAGGACCTTTGCCTTTCGCGGGCAAGTGCTCTACCATCTGAGCTACTGAAGCACGGCTCACGCCCGGCCCTCACAGATTCACTTCTGCCAGTATCTCGTCTCCAAGGGTGCAAGTGCCTTGAAACCATCATCATCCTCTGGTATATTGAAGAAAATGTACTTCAATGCTACAGTTTCTATCAGACTTTGTAAAGATAGGTCAAAATTGAGAACTGAAAGTACCGGGGCTCAAATCTTGTATGACCATCCAGATATGAGTGTTTCATTGTTTCTCTAATACACTATAGATGAAAGGTGGGATAGTTCCCTGTAACAGCTCATAACCAATTTCCTTTCCCATATTCACTCAATTTGATCTCGTGAACTGTCTCCAGTGGCTTCTTCCTTTTCTTTCTAGAACTGAAAATAGTGTTTGTTGAGAAGATTTTGTATCATCAAAACTCTTGTCAGCATCTCTAGAGGAAGATGGCAGCTCCTTAATTTGGGAAAAAGAAAGTAGAATAATATTGGAACATATATAAGCCACATTCATTTTGTGGATGACATTAAAACTATTTGTGTGTAGTGCAGATAAACTTCAACAATGAATGGAAAAACTTTATAATGCAAATTTGAAAATAGACCTGAAAATAGACTATAATCAGACTAAGACAAAGTATAACCAACATATTGAAAATAAAGTAGCACATATTGACAATGAACTTATAGAACTAGTTGACGATCCCTGTATTTAGAGCAGTTCAAGACAATGATGGGATGGGAAACAATAAAAGGGGGAAGAAAAACAGAAGATTAAAAATAGCCTATAGTGCTTCTGGTAACTGAAATCTTCCAGAGTATCTGAAAAGGAAATTCTATCATCAGTGTATACTATGAGGTTTGACGTATCGGAATGAGACATGGAAAATCATTCGAAAACTGAGGCTTGCTCTTTGAACAAAACATATTTATGTTTGTAATTATTGGAAGAGAAAGCACAACAAACTAATGGATCAGGAAGCATACAGGAGTGGAAAAGTAATAATCATAGCAATGAAAATGAAACAGAGTTGAGTAACATTGTAGGCAGGCAGATGGATGGCAGGTGAACCAAGAAAGTTCTTTGCTGAATCCCAAGAGATGGCAACTGGTCGGACAATGACCTAATTGATTATAGCCATGGATGCATATGGCTGAAGATGGTAACACATGGAGAACCATTGTAAAAGCTATTGTCCATTAGTATTGAAGCATAGGGAATTAATGCTCTCAGAGCTGGTAGTATGTTGTTTGGATAATTTTCATTTTCCCCTAGTGAGAAGTGAATCTTTAATACACAGTGGTAATGGGCATCTCTGCTGTAAGAAATTTGTGCTCCTTAGAAAATTGTTGAGAGTGTGAGGAAGTTAGCTAAAGGGAATTGTGTACAAGGTATAATCCCTGGTTTTTTTTTCCGTGGAGTAAGATTTGCTGATGACTTTGTGTCTAACTTAAAGCTGATAGGAGAGGATGATTTAGTCTGTAATATAACATGATTAATTGCAAGTCCCTCAGTATGTCTCAAAAAGTGCAACAAAAATGTAACCAAGTAATCCAGAATGAGATTTTCACTCTGCAGTGGAGTGTGCGCTGATATGAAACTTCCTGGCAGATTAAAACTGTGTGCCCGACCGAGACTCGAACTCGGGACCTTTGCCTTTCGCGGGCAAGTGCTCTACCATCTGAGCTACCGAAGCACGACTCACGCCTGGTACTCACAGCTTCACTTCTGCCAGTATCTCGTCTCCTACCTTCCAAACTTTACAGAAGCTCTCCAGCCATGTCTCCGCTATATCCTTTCTTTCAGGAGTGCTAGTTCTGCAAGGTTCGCAGGAGAGCTTCTGTAAAGTTTGGAAGGTATGAGACGAGATACTGGCAGAAGTGAAGCTGTGAGCACCGGGCGTGAGTCGTGCTTTGGTAGCTCAGATGGTAGAGCACTTGGCCGCGAAAGGCAAAGGTCCCGAGTTCGAGTCTCGGTCGGGCACACAGTTTTAATCTGCCAGGAAGTTTCATAACCAAGTAATGGTTGTTGAGAAGAGTATTTGCTTCATCTAAGGCTTGTTTCTACTCCTTGGTTGATTTTGTATGTCAACAAAAGAAACTGCATGCCACTTGTTGCTGCCACCTAATGGCTTATGTAGTAACCCCATATCACAACCATGTTGACAACCTACGTTTCTGTCCACATTGAAATGACTGACCTTGTCCTATTTGAGTGATGCAGGATAAGCTGGAAAATATTCATTGGAGAATTTTCTATACACACGCTATTGTGTGCATTTACTTCACAATAAATCTCAACAGTTCAAAGTGTTTAAGCTTCTAATTCAGCAAAATAGGAGTTGTGTGCACCAAGTCGGTCCTCTTCCCTATGCTCATAAATCTGACAGAAAAAAGTTCTCAATGGAAAATTCTTTATAAAAATGTGATTATTAATTTTAGTAAGTACAAATTAATAGGTATAACAGTTCATGTTGTATTTAATTCAGCTTCATTTGTTATTAAGACTAAATTAAGTTATAAAATTTATTACCTTCACTACTCCAGATTAATATATTATCTTTTTGTACACTTGTCCAGAAATATTTTTTCTTCTTCATAATTTAGTCTCATTTGTAGAACCTGTTGTATTTTATTTCATTTTAACTCTCAGGAACACCAGAATTCATGGCTCCAGAAATGTATGAGGAACATTACGATGAAAGTGTTGATGTGTATGCATTTGGAATGTGTATGCTGGAAATGGCCACATCAGAATACCCTTATTCTGAATGCAATGGACCTGCTCAGATTTATAAGAAAGTGATTAGTGTAAGTAGTGATCAGATATTACATTCTGTAATGATATAAATGTGAAAGTCCATTCCAATAAGCATGCGGCAAGGTTAGATTATAAACTCATGATGAGTTATATTTATCTCAACAATAGATTAACAACAGTGTAGGAAAAAGCAGATTGATACTTAGCTTAAAGAATGCACGTGAAGTTGCATACAGGCACAATTAAAAGACACTTACATAAAGCTTTTGGCCACAGCTTTCATCAGTAAAACACGCGCGCGCGCGCGCGCACACACACACACACACACACACACACACACACACACACACACACACAAAAAGCAAGCACACCTCATGCACACACAACCACCAACTCCAGCATCTCGGGCCAGAATGCCGGATCTATTGGATCCACCAATGCATTTAAGAACAGTAAAATTGTAAACCTTTACACAGTCACCACAGACTTCGAAAATGTATAGAATATTGATACCTTGAACAGATTTCACATTAATTGGTGGGTATTCTCTGTAATTTACAGGGTGTAGTTGCATCATAGAGGTGCCACACAAATTCTTTTTAGTGTAAAATGTTGAGAATTGTTTACTGGAGAATCCTGATTGTAATACTAAAAACGATATCAGTAAAGAGAACAACTCATTGTGTACCTGAGTTGTTATAGGCAAAACTGGATTGTGTAGTGGTTAAGATGCTGAAAGGCATGCTGAAGAAGCTAGGCTGTGCTCCTCATCCAGCCATACCGATTTAGAAGTTTCAAAGATTCTGTAAATCACTTAAGTCGAAGCTAGAGATGGTTCCTTTGAAAATGTCGGGGCCGACCGATTTCCTCCTCAGTCTTTGTGCTATCAGCATGTGAGCTCTGTCTCTAATTACCTTGTTGTCAACAGGACATTCATCCTTTTGAAACAAGAAAGGGAATGAATCTCTCTGCTAATAAACTTGCATTCCTCTTTAGTGTATGTAATTCTTCTTCATTGGATGTGAATCTCCTCCAGAGGATGCAGGCCTCCTTCAGTGTGAGTGACTCTTTTCTCCATGCTGTGCAACTCAGTCCCACTGCAACCCCAAATACTTCTCCCCTCCTCCACTCCAACCCCTACCCATTCTGAACCCTATCCCAAACCTACCACAACCCACACCTACATCCACAACTTCCACTCATCAACCTCACCTCCCACCCCCTCTATTGCTTCCAATACTATTTCAAAATCCCCCTACCTTTCCACAAATTGCCATTGCCATTCCATGAACCAGCACTGCCCCTGCCAGGACCTCCTTCCTGCCCTTCTTCAGGACCCCCCCCCCCCCCCCCCCCCAAAACTTCCTCCTCAGGACCGTGTCTGCCACTCGTGGAACCCTGTTTCCCTTGTCTGGAGTTGGGTCTGTAGCCTATACTGCACACAGATGATTGACAATTTCACAGCTGATTTTACTTTGTACATTTATTACAGCCTCAGAACAGAAAATTAAATTTTCGCAAAAAATAGTAATAACAGGATTTGAAATGTGGTGAAGCCAAAAGTAGTCATGACATGGTTGTCCACCATCACTTCCCCGCTCTTAGGTGGCCCGCATCAACTCATCCTCATTCAGCTGACCTTTTCTCAGACTCACTGTCCTTGCCATTCCTCAGCCTTCTGCCTTATTTGATGTGACCCTCCATGAATTCCTCTCTTGTTCCTACCGTTTCATCTTGGATTATCACTTTCACCCTATGTCCTCAATTATTTGTTGGATGTATTCAAACTCCATGTTCCCATACAATTTTTACTCTCTGCAGCTCCCTCTAGTACCATGGAAGTTATTCCCTGGTGTCTTAACACATGTTCAATCATCCTTTCCCATATTCTTAGCAATGTTCTCCATACACACCTTCCTAGACTGATTTTGTAGAAAACCATGTCATTCCTTTATCAGTCCACCTAATTTTCAACATCCTTGTATAGTGCCACATCTCAAATGCTTTGATTTTTTTTCCCAACAGGTTATGATTAACGGCTATGCTCCAAATAATTGTTCACAGAAAG
This sequence comes from Schistocerca piceifrons, assembly GCF_021461385.2. Lineage (NCBI taxonomy): Eukaryota > Metazoa > Arthropoda > Insecta > Orthoptera > Acrididae > Schistocerca > Schistocerca piceifrons. The sequence goes on along the minus strand of NC_060149.1, from coordinate 292,702,571 downwards.
TTCTTCCTCAATGTGAAGTGTATGTTTGGCACTAGCAGGCTTCTCTTGGCCAGGAATGTGCTCTTTGTCTAATCTGCTTTTAATATCGTCCTCCTCTCATCTGTCACAAGTTATTTTACTTATAAAATACCAGAATTCCGTAACTATGTCTACTTCATGGTCACTAATTGTAATGCTAAAGTTTACCATTAATTTCATTTCTATTGCTGCCTGTTACTTTAGTCTTTCTTCTGGTTCACTTTCAATCCACAGTGAGCACTCAGTAGATTTCTTATTCCATTCAAGAAGTCCTACAGTTCTTCACTTTCATCTAGGATAGCAATGTCATCAGTGAATCTTATCATTGACATCCTTTCACCCTTACTTCTAAACTCACTCTTCAGCATTTCTTTTATTTCTGTCATTGCTTCTTTGATGTACAGACTGAATAGCATGGGTAAAAGACTGCATCCTCATTTACACCCATTTTAATTCCAGCACTTTGTTCTTGATCTTAAAGTATTTATTTCAGTCTTGCGTCCATTATCAGTCACATCATCAGAAATGCTTCTCTGCTACCTTAATTTTCTTTAAGTCAGACTGATCATTATGAAACATATCCTCAATTTTCTTCTCCACTTGCGGCGGGTCGGGGTTTAATTTCTCGTATCTACTTGTCATCGTCACTATGCAGGCTGCAAATTAAAATTCACCTACCTCAGAATGGCATCTGCTCAATGTCCCTTCATTTGGCGATGTAGATACTTACAAGATGATGTAAAAGCAGTGTTGATAAAAAACACAACCTAATATTTACAATTACTGAGGTCGCGCACCTTTAGCTCTGAAAGAAAGTTCTGTAGAAATACTGTCATCCAGTTTTATCGGGCAGTAAGAAAATGGATTGGCTTCTGGAAAATAATGTCTGAAATTTCCACACAATAATGTTTGTTTTGTCCTTGATAACCAAAGAAAAGCTACTATTCAGTCCATATTTAAACTATTGGCTATTTCCTTCCAGTTCACGATTCATACACACATTTCACATGCACAGCAGCCAGAAATCTGCCCAAACCTGACCCAGATTAAACAACTTTTTCACAGTCATTAATTTCACCACTAATATGAGTTATTACAGTTGGTCGTTCTTCTGGATATCTAAAAAAGAAACTGCTCGCCAAAAATGCTCAGTAGATGAATACTGAAACATGCCATGCAGATTCTATGAAGGCCAATATTTTGCATGCAAATACCTGTCGAACAGATTAAGTTAAAACCTCTGAAATTTCACCAAGCAGTCCTCAACAACAACTGCTATTGACTTGGCTCACCAATAACTCAAACACTAGGTTATTCTTCATCTTACACATTATTTTCACTGGCACTAGTAACATGACCATCCACGTTCAAAACTAGCAAGCGACTTGCTTCTTCCAGCCTCACTCTTGGTATCACTATCAGGTAACAAGTGGGAACAGTCTCAAGTCTGATTGGCTGACCATACTGACTGCCAATCGGAATACTCTCTTGTGATCATACTCACGCCAAAACTGGTCTGCACCAATCCTTATACACAGACGCATTTGCGTCGATCTGACGTACAAATATTATAGTAATGTTTAATAAATGAAAAAGAGAAGACAATAATTCTGGAAATATTCTTTAGATACGGATTTTACTCCAGCTGACTTTATGGCTGCTCTGTTACAATAGCAATCACACCTAGATATGCGTCATCAGCAAAGTGGGTAAATCCCCTAAGATCATTTTACAATGACAGGCTTGTATAACTCTTGCACGTTACTTAAGACACTATATAATGCAATATTGAAATTTGATGAATGTCCCACATACACACTCTCATTTACTAACAGGCTCACATAACACATAATACAATAAATATTGATTTTAATAGTTCTTTCTGAAGTTATCCTAGATTTCATACTACAAAAATTGTAAGGTATTTTAAATTTTTAAATTAAATTTCAATTAAATAATTCTGTACCCTGATACTTCAGGTGAGAATTTCAATTGACGACCAAAAAATGTCATATATGTTCCCGGGTGAATTTCCTTTCTTAAGTGTAGTTTTTCTAACTTTAAAGTAAATTTTTCTATCTCTGAAAATATGCCCACTAGAAAGCTGAGATTTTCACACCACCTTTCTATTAATAACAAAGTGCAGTATACAAATTTTGAAATTGATTACAGAAAAACTACTATCCTTTAGATAGATTCTTATAGGTGGTGAATGTACGCGTTCAATAAGAGACAATGAATAACTTTCCCATGGCAGGCAGTGACAGATGCATGTATGTCTCCCAGGTAGACCACTAGATATCAGCCCACGAAGTTACATACAGTAAGCTATCCTAAAACAAAAGTTCTCTCGGAACAACTTGCGACGCTACACAATCTTCTGTATATTGTTCTTGTCTGGTACTTGGATGCATGTGCTGTTAAGCTGCTTGTGCAATAGTTCCAGCACTGTCTGCCCTTCCTGTGTTCTGGAATGCATTGCTGTTCTCCCTTCCCACCAACCCTAAAAGTCTATTCTCTCTGCAGTTTATTAAATTCTGCACACTAACTCCAATAGTAATTTGGTTGTCACTTTGTCCAATGATTTTAGAAATTACGATGGAATGTTATCTGCCACTTATGCCTTACTTTGTCACAAGTCTTCCAAACCTCTGCTAAATTCTGACTCAAATACTGGATCCTTTACGTCCTCCATATCGCCTTCGATTTCTTCTTCTACCACATCATTGGACAAGTCGGCCACTTTATAGATGGCTTTCAGTGTATTCTTTCCTACTATCCACTCTCTCCTCTGGGTTTAATAGTGGAATTCCATTCCAGTCTTAATGTTTTCACTCTTGTGATCTTTAAACAGAGTAATAGCTATTACTAACTCAAATTTATTCCAGAAGTACATTTTTGTACTCTCTCATTCCTACTTCCTCCCCCCGCCCTACCCACCATTGCCTGTGTAGATTGCCTCCCTACCGCCCCTTGTGCATGCAGCCCCCCTGCCGCCCCCTATGTGTACTGCCCCTGCCCCCCTCTGCCACGTACTCTCCTGCCACAAAAGAATTATGGTCCAGGTTTAGACTGATTGTAAATCACACCATGGAGAGGTATGTGCTGAGTATGTGAATTTAGGAAGGAAAAGATTCACTGTGGTTTAATAAAGGAAATGTCCGCCTCTGGTAGCTGAGTGATCAGCGCGATGGAATGTCATACCTAACGGCCCGGGTTTGATTCCCGGCTGGGTTGCAGATTTTCTCCACTCAGGGACTGGGTGTTGTATTGTCCTTATCATCACGCGTTCATCCCCATCAACACACAAGTCGCAGAAGTGGCGTTAACTCGAAAGACTTGCACCAAGCGAACTGTCTACCCGACTGGAGGCGCTAGCCACAAGGCATTTCCATTTCCAATAAAAGAAATTCTGAAAATGCCAAGGAAGCAGAGATTGTTGCACTCTTGGTCAAAAAGAACGTGGAAATGTGATAGGAAAAAGTTAGAATTTAGTGTGCCTATAAAATGATAGGCGAAGCATACATAAGCTCCTGTCGTCATACCTTATCAAAAGATCCTGCCGAGCACACAAGGAAATTACGTTCCTATGCAAAATCTCTAAGTGGCTTCTATACATTCTTTTGTGCAGTTTGATGTGGCAATATCAGATAGCAAAGGGAAAGCTGAAGCTTTTAATTTTGGTTCAAAAAATCATTCATACTGGAGCATTGTTCAGACATACACATGTTTGACCATCACACTGACTCCCAAATGAAATACTTAGCAATAAGCATCCCTTGTGTTCAGGGGTAGCTAGCTCCCCAGTTTGGTTTTACGGAAAGAAATCTTTGGTATTGGCTCCTTACTTAGTCTGCATTTATTGCAAATCTCTCCACCGGCACAAAGCCCCATGTGACTCCTGTATAAAAGAGTCTTGCCATGTGCTTCACTACAGTTATACTGTAGGCTATATGTGCACCAGATTTGTAGTTGAATTGACGTTTTGTTTTTTGATATGCTTGATAATGAATATGAGTTGTCATACAATAAGGTGACGAAAGTCAAGGGATACCAAGTAATATTATATCGGACCTACTTATGCCTGGTGTAGTGCACCAACTCAATATGGTATTGACTCGACAATTCGTTGGAAGTCCCCTGCAGAAATATTGGGCCATGCTAACTCTTTAGCCATCCATAATTGCGAAAGTGTTTCCAGAGCACGTTTTTGTGCATGAGCTGACCTTTTGATTATGTCCCATAAATGTTAAATGGGATTCATGTCAGGTGATCTGGGTGGCCAGATCATTCAGAATATTCTTCAAACCAATCATGAACTATTGTAGCCCGGTGACATGGCTCATTGTCATCCATAAAAATTCCATTATTGTTTGAAAAAATGAAGTCCAGGAATGGCTGCAAATGGTCTCCAAGTAGCTGAACATAATCATTTCCAGTCAATGATCGATTCAGTTGGACCAGACAACACGATTATGGAGCCACCACCAGCTTGTACATTGCCTTGTTAACAACTTGGGTCCATGGCTTTATTGGATTTGTGCCTCACTCAAACCCTTCCATCAGCTCTTACCAGCTGAAATCAGGAATCATCTGGCCAGGCCACAGTTTTCCACTCATTTAGGGTCCAACCAGTATGGTCACAAATGCAGGAGAGGCAGTGCAGGTGGTGTCGTGCTGTTAGCAAAGGCATTGGTCCTGTGCTGCCATTGCCCATTGACACCAAACTTCGCCACACAGTCCTAATGGGTACTTTCATCTTACATCCCACATTGATTTCTGCAGTTATTTTACACAGTGTGGCTTGTGTGTTAGCACTAACAGCTCTATGGAAACGCCACTCCTCTCGGCTGTTAAGTGGAGGCCGTTGACCACTGCATTGTCTGTGGTGAGAAGCAATTCCTGAAATTTGGTGTTTTCGACACAATCTTGGCACTGTGGCTCTCAGAATATTGAATTTCCTAATGTTTTCCTAAACGGAACTTCCATTGTGTCTTGCTCCAACTACCATTCCACATTCATAGTTTGTTAATTCCTGTCGTATGGTCATAATCGTGTCTGAAACCTTTTCACATGAATACTGATAACAGCTCCACCAATGCACTGCCCTTTTATACCTTGTGCATGTGATACTACGGCCATCTGTATATGTGCATATTGCTATCCCATGACTTTTGTCACCTCCTTGTACATCTGGTTGCTGTCACACTATACCTGTAGGTCGTCTTTCTATGACTGAAACTGGTTTTGTAATAAGATGGCAGTACAGCCGTGTGTAAACCATGGTTGTTTTTTTAAAAAAATTGATGTTGTTCCTTGGTATGGTCTTGCACACTTAAGCAAACACCCTCAATCCCACCCTACCAAAATCACATACACAAATACATTAGATATAGTAGTTCCTTCTATGCAAAATCCCATTTAGAGATCTTCACAGTCTGTGTAAGGCACCACACCTCTAAATGTTCAACCAAAGAGTTAATTTTTGAAACACTGGATTCGTCTGACTAGTACTATAATGTTTATTAGAGTGTTTTTGTAATGTTCTTTAGCTTTTAGAGATATATATTTAGGTAAATGTTTAATATAATTATTTAAAATTTTGTGTGAAACTAAATTGGAAGCTTCAAACTGGTTCTATTGAACTTTGTTTGTTATCTGCCTTGTTAGTTTCTTTCTGTTTTGGACATTTCCAGCAAAATAATTTAAATTTGTTTATCTCGTTGATAACTATGGAAAGACATTGACTGCCTATGAAGTTTGGTTCTGGACAATTGATAAATGCTAAAACTTTTAGAACTTTCTTATAGTTAATTGTAAATGAAACTCCATTTCCTTTGACTGTAAATGTTCTACCTTATAAATATTTTTGAATTATGAATGTATTTCAGGGTGTGAAGCCAGCCAGTTTTGACAAAGTCGAAAATCCTGAAATAAAAGACATCATAGAACAGTGTATTCGGCTTAAAAAGGAAGAGAGGTAAGTTCAGCTGTATTGTACTTCATCAACTAATGAAATTATAATTAGATGTAAGCATGTAACAATAGCAATGGTATAAATGCTGTAGAACTGATAATTTGTAACAGTGTGATTTATTCACTGTCTGTGCTTTGTTTTCACAGCTTTCTTCTTACTGTAAGGAAGTATTGTTACTTTTGTCTTCAAAACATCCAAGAGATTCTTATAAGTGAGGTGATATTTTGAGATACAAGTTAATAACTGGCGAGAAACACTCGGAAGGATCATAAACAATTTAAAAAACAATAGATTGTGTAACATCCATAACTTCAGAAAATGTCATTTCAGCATTAAGTAGAACAGAAAAATAGTATATAGGATTGAGAATTTGTTCCATATGGCTGTCATTTTCAGATTTGTATTCAACTATTTGAATGTGAAAGCTAAATTCTCTCCCTTCATCTGCAGCTCGTGGTCTAGTCCCTAGCGTTGCTGCCTTTGGATCACGGGGTCCTGGGTTCGATTCCTGGCTGGGTTGGGGATTTTCCCTGCTCGGGGACTGGGTGTTTGTGTTGTCCTTATCATTTCATCATCATAATTCGTGACAGTGGTAAAATTGGACTGTGTAAAAATTGGGACTCTGTATGGGCGCTGATGAATGCGAAGTTGAGCGCCCCACAAACCCATCATCATCATCATCATCATCATCATCTCCATCTCTCCCTCTCTCCCTCCTCCTCTTTCTTAGCTTCTCTCTCCTCCTCCTCCTCCTCCTCCTCCTCCTCCTCCCCCCCCTGCTCTTTCTTTGCTTTTCTCTCCTCCTCCTCCTCCTCCTCCTCCTCCTCCTCCTGCTCTTTCTTCGCTTTTCTCTCCTCCTGCTCTTTCTTTGCTTTTCTCTCCTCCTCCTTTGCCTTTGCCTCCTCCTCCACCGCCGCCTCCTCCTCTTCCTCCTCCTCCTCCTCCTCCTCCTCCTCCCCCTCCCCTCATTCACTCTTGACCTCACCACCTTCCTTCCCACCCTCACACCTCACTCCCCAGTTCTTGGCCTCATCCAATTCCCCCCTCCCCCACTGTCGCCTGTCTCGTGCTTGCCCCCTTTCCCATTGTCTACTCTCACCCATTTGCCCCCTTTCCCATTGTCTACTCTCACCCATTTGCCCCTTTCCCATTGTCTACTCTCACCCACTTCCCCCCCCCCCTTTCCCATTGTCTACTCTCGCCCACTTCCCCCCCCCTTTCCCATTGTCTACTCTCACCCACTTCCCCCCCCTTCCCATTGTCTACTCTCACCCACTTCCCCCCCCTTCCCATTGTCTACTCTCACCCACTTCCCCCCCCCCCTTTTCCCATTGTCTACTCTCACCCACTTGTTGCGTGCTCTTTGTAGCAGTAATTGAAGAACTTTTCTTCTAATTTTTCGTGTTTTAGTCATTTTTGAGTTTTCTGCTATGTAGAATGACTGGATCTTACATTTAGTGTCTTTTGTGTAATAAAAGAACTGAGTTGTCACAACAATTGAATATGCATTTTTATTGTACCTTTTCAGACCAGGGGTCAAAGATCTGATGAACCATGAGTTTTTTGCTGATGATTTGGGTCTTCGCCTGGAAATGGTGTCTAATGAGGATGTAATTGCCTCAGAAAATCCTAAAGTGGAATTTAGACTGAGAGTACTTGATCCAAAGAAACGAAGTCATAAACATAAGGAAAATGAAGCTATTCAGTTTGAGTTTGATATGCAGAATGACAATGCTGATGGAGTTGCAAGTGAAATGGTAAGGAGTCAGCATTAGTATTGTGTTATAACCAGATAGTGTAAGTGGCACGCTTTGCCAATAGCTCTGCAGTCCTACATAATGGTCCTTGCCGCCCATGTTTAAGTAAATGTTGCCTTCATATTATTTGTTTATGTGAAACATCAGTTATCTTTGTAGCGTTTTCACAATTACCTCCAAATTCTCACCTCTATACCGTACGATGTTTCCTTTATACCTAAATTATTTACATTCTACCAGAACTTTCTGTACCATGTTTTTACACATTTGCTATTTAACATCTTTTTATGAAGTTATTGAGGCATGTGAGCCCTATATGAAGTCATTCATAATTTTTGGACTGAACCTCTTCTCTACTAATTGAGCACCAGGTGATCTACCACATAATTGCAAAGGTGGTAGTACCTGCCGATAGTGGTAAAAGTTGCAGTGACCAGAAGCAATAGTATCCTGGATTTACCTTCTGAAAAATTTCCCGTGACTGTTTCCCACTGAAACGTCCTTAATAAGGTTAGGTAGAACCCACTGCATTGGTTAATTACATCTGCATGTACTACAATTCCCACTATGTTTTTTTATAACATTCCCAGCACACATTAACATAGCTAAGTGATCTAAAACTGATCTCAGTAGTTATTAGACTTCGTGAGAGAGCAGAATGGTGCTCTCTGCATAATTCACAGACTTCAAACGTGGTCAGGTGATTGGGTGTCACTTCTGCCATACACCTGTATGCAAGATTTCCACACTCCTAAACATCCCTAGGTCCACTGTTTCCCATGTGATAGTGAAGCAGGAATGTGATGGGACATGTACAGCACAAAAGCGTACAGGTCTATCTTGTCTGCTGAAGAGTTTCGTAATGCGCAATAGGCAGACATCTATATGGACCATCACACAGGAATTCCAAACTGCATCAGGGTCCACTGCAAGTACTATGACAGTTAGACGGGAGGTGAGAAAACTTGGATTTCATGGTCAAGCAGCTGCTCATGAGCCACACATAATGCCAGTAAATGCCAAACACTTGTGGTTTAAGGAGCGTAAACATTGGACGATTGAACATCGGAAAAAGTTGTGTGGAGTGACGAAACACGGTACACAATGTGGTGATCCCATGCAAGGGTGAGGGTATGGTGAATGCTCGGTGAACGTCATCTGCCAGCGTGTGCAGTGCCAACAGTAAAATTCAGAGGCGGTGTTGTTACGGTGTGGTCATGTTTTTCATGGAGGGGGCTTGCACCCCTTGTTGTATTGCGTGGCACTAACACAGCACAGGCCTACATTGATGTTTTAAGCACCTACTTGCTTCCCACTGTTGAAGAGCAATTCAGGGATGACAATTGCATCTTTCAACATGATCGAGCACCTGTTCATAATGCACGGCCTGTGGGGGAGAGGTTACATGACAATAACATCTCTGTAATGGACTGGCCTGCACAGAGTCCTTACCTGAATCCTATAGAACACTTTTGGGACGTTTTGGAACACCGACTTCATGCCAGGCCTCACCAACTGACATTGATACCTGTCTGCAGTGCAGCACTCCGTGAAGACTAGGCTGCCATTCTCCAAGAAACCTTCCAGCACCTGATTGAACATATGTCTTCGAGAGTGGAAGCTGTCATCAAGGCTAAGGGTGGGTCAACACCATATTTAATTCCAGCATTACCGATGGATGGCTTCACAAACTTGTAAGTCATTTTCAGCCAGGTATCCAAATACTTTTGATCACATAGTGTATGTCACCAAAGATGCATTGTGCCCCTACAGTCTTCTAGCTGTGATGGATATTAATGCCTCCTGTGTGTTAATCAATGCTGCAAGGTACAGCATTACATTTGGTTGATGTACCAATGGAATACCAACGGATTTTGATACGCTGAGATTAAAGACAAAGTGGAAATGTGATTACACTATGATGTAGTCAGGCAGAACAGTCTATCCATCTAAACTCTCTGCAAGATTCTGTTATAATTGTAATTCATTGAGAACATTCTTGTGTGAGAGCAGTGCAATCAGCTGTGTGTAGATCACCATCCTGAGACTTAAGAGGTGTGCCGCCTGCTTCTGCTGCTTAACTACTACCACTACCACAATATTTTTCACAACTACAAGGGACAAAGGGCTGTCACCTCTGTCTGCAGGATATGTCCATGCAGTTCTCCACCAGGAAGGGGCAGTTTTGGTCTGCAGTCCATAAAGAGCACTGTAAATCACACTTACAGTGGAGTACAAACAAGAGAAAAAGATCAATACCTAGATTTAAATATCAAAAGACACAACCATACATGAACATCTGAGCTTTGTAGGTAAAATACAATGACCAACATCACAAGCCCTGCAACTTCATGTCACCCAAACATTCATAAATAAGCATCATATAGGTCAGTTTTGCACAGGGTGTTGAAATTAGCTATTAACAAAAAAAAAAAAAAAAAAAAAAAAAAAAAAAAAAAAAAAAAAAAAAAAAAAAACATGAAAAAGGAAATAAAGATAGGGAAACAGGTTGCAGTTGCCAATGGCTACACACTTCCATGGTTGTCTCAGTAGTAGACAAAGTAAAGAAAGACCCAGGCAAAAACCACCCCATAGAAGATAAAGACAAACAAATCTTTCTATAGCATTCCATATTTTGACAGTACATCACAAAGGATTGCAAATATCTTCTATATCTTCAAAAGACACATAATTAAAATTGTGTTCTGTACAACTTATAAGCAAGAACAAAAAATAATACATAACATATAGTGTATTTATGATTCATATTTGGACTGAAGTATATAAAATTGCATGCCAGGAAAAGTCCCATGTTTTGGCTGGGGAAAACAGGCTAAGATATCAACTTCAGGTATACAGAGCACATTAAAGACCACAAATGACACAGGACATACATTTGGAAAAGTAGAACAAAATGTTAAAGTACTCAGCATAAAATGGCTCTGTTGAAAGAACCAGATATATATTAATATTACAGTAAGTATGAAGGTAAAATATGAAATGAGAAACTGGAAAGTGAATCAGTGAAGTCTTTAAGATGCTTAGACAGTGTACTAAAATAAAAATCATGATACGTAGAGATAAGCACCATTATAAAAATATACCTCTAAGCAAATGATGATCCAAATTATTAAAATAAATACCCTCTATATGAAAGTATATACTGTGGATGACCTATAGTGTTATCTGTATTGACATTATGTGAAAACATCTTCACAGCTGTTTGTTCATTTATTGTTGTCATGGTGTACTGTGCACAGAAAATTGTATGTGATGTTTAGTATGTGTGAGTTTCTGCACAAGTGGATGTCAAGAAAACGGTAAGTAGAGATTGTTTCTAAATTTCACTACTACCTCTACACAAAAATTAATTATTATAAACTGTGGTTGTTTTTATATATAACAGAAAATACAACAGAACAATACAGCACCTCACACAATGAAATCACGATTAAATTACATAGCACACAGAAAACACATTTGGAAATGGGAATCATTTCTCAAAATACATAATGCAAAATGTAAATATAAAGAAAATCGTGAGTAGTAGTGAAAAAGTTGTTTCATAAACAAACCAGTGGTTTGTATTCAGTCTTTCAACAGCAATTTGTAGTACATAAAATCAAATCATGTAATTTGTTAAAACATCACATCAGGTCAAAACTATAACTTAGCTGGTGACATAGTAATACTTCATCAAATAAAGTGGTAACTGTATATTTACACTTGTTTCAGACTGTTATTGTTACATAAAGAAAGGCAGAGATTTGCATTTGAATCCTGATCCAGCATAATTTATCAGGAAGAACCAATAATGTCATAACTCACATAATGAATGTATCAAGATACTTATTCTGTGGTGGGGAACAGTATAGGATGACACAAAAGTCTGTTAACATTTGAAAATTCAGTACTTCATGGATTAACGTAGGTGGAGACCTAAAAATTGACCCACATGCTTGAAATGACATGATGTTTTATCAAAACAAAAAAAAGTGTACAAAAGACCAATGGATGGCGCTTCTTGTGATATAAAAGCAATAATTAGCATGACAGTTGATTTTTTTAGAAAATGCTATGTTCTTTATAACAAATGCTCAACATGTCGGCTGTCATTCATCAAGACACCTGCAGTTGAGGGACAATGTCGTGACAGCACTGTACAGCATATTAGGAAGTATAGTGAGAAACTGATGTCATGTGTTGTCTTTTAGTGTCCCTAATGGGGTCCGATGATTGCAGTAGACTTGCAGCTTCATGTAACGTCACAATCACACAGTTGGAGGTCTGGGACATGGGATGCAAAGCAGTGCAGAAGTGTGGTGGTGTAGCACATGATCCTCCCCAAACAATGCGCATAAGCAATCTTTCACACATGTAGCAGTATGGGGCAGCGCACCATCCTGCCTAAAAATTGTACATTCCAGCAGGTGTTCACGATGTATCTTCACTCACGATGTACGTGATTTCAGAGATAGTATGTCCATACAGATCACAGGTCGGCTTATAGAGGCCACCTGGATTGGGGCCTTGGTGCGCTGTGGTGAGCTGCCAAAGAAACAGTGTCATTTAAGTGATAGCCGAGTGCTCGGCGTATTCTGTAACCTGTATTGCTGTTCTTCACCCTTACATGTTTCCACCTAAGGTGTTTCACTGTGTCCTACATTCTATAAATCGCTTTGTTCTTGCTGTAGCACACTTGGCGACGAGAGAAGGTACATCAGTTTAGCAGCCAATCTAGGGTTGTTGTGATTCTGTAACATATTGGCATACATTAAACAGTCATGCTGACAGTTTGAAAAGCAACACTCCACGTTTTCTGAAAGAAAAAGGGTCCAATCACGATTGCTGTGGTAAATAAACACCACACTGTGACCCTCTCAGCATGCACTGGGATTTCCATGACAGTTATAGGATTTTTGGTAGCCCATATTCTGTATTGTAATTGTTGAAAGTCATCACCAGGGTATAAAATGGGCTTCGTCAGGCCACAACAACGTTAGACAACCAATCATCATCTTCCCTAATTTTTTTAAGTGCCCACACCGCAAATGCTGTCCGCATCACAAAATTGGTAGCTAAAAATTCATGGTGATGCTGTATTTTGTACGATCAGCATTGGAGGACACTCCATAGTGCTTCCGAACAGTAGTTCGTGGACTGTTGGTGCAATGAATGACTTCATGAGTGCTGGCTTCATATTGCAGAGATGAACCTGCAAACACGTCAATTTTTCCCTGAACTGTCCAAGCAGCAGTAGCGCTTTGGTCTGGTCATCCAATGACCACCTTGGTTTCAGTAAAACCCCTTTTCATTTCAGGCATGTGTATGAAATTTTACCCCTCTATGTACATAAGTCTGTCAGGTGCATTTTCAAATGTTAATGCATTTTTGGGTCACCCAGTACTTTTCCTGTTACTGAGAATGTGTCCAAGCAGTTTAGAATTTCTGTAGTGAAAAAGCTGGTGTCATCAGTGATGACTTATTGATTTATAAAATGAGGAGACAAGGTTTATTTTTAGGGGTAGAATGTGATTCTTTAAGTGTAAGTGAAAGTTGAAAGTTGATTTTTCCAGTGTGATCTCCAAAATGCAGCATTGATATGGTTCAGATCTGTTTTACTATAGTGTGTACCCATCTGCCCACCTAACAAAAGTGCACTGAAATTAACTCATTCAGTTATTAAAATGCTGACATTTTTACTGTAGCATGTAAAGTGAATGTGTTATCATGCTGAACTCTCTTCACATCCCCCACACATTTTCCGTGTCATGACATATCACCCATCACTTTATTGGTCCTCTCTGAATCAAGAGGGAAAAATGTATTGTGCCAGGAATTTTTGTTACTGTTGTGTAAACTTCACAGTAGTGGTGTGACTCCCATGAACTGCTTATGCTGTTATTTATCCAAAGAATGATTATTCAGACATTACCAACAAGAAAATTAAGAATGACTCTTCAGTTAATTTTAACTTTGGTGCCGATGTGTTGATACACGTAAATTTTAAAATTTTAATGATTGTGGTTTTTTTTATATGTATGTTTTTTTTTTGCCCTGTATCTTCACGTGTGCAGTGCTTTCTTCTTCTTCTTCTTCTTCTTCTTCTTCTTCTTCTTCTTCTTCTTCAAATGAAGTGTAAGTATCAGTCACTGATTAATTTAACACACTTCGTATCATGAAGGGGGCAACGGTGTTGCCACAGTGGTTACACCGGTTCCCGTGAGATCACTGAAGTTAAGGGCTGTTGGTTGTGGTCGGCACTTGGATGGATGACCATCCAGACCGCCGTGCGCTCTTGCCATTTTTCGGGGTGCACTCAGCCTCGTGATGCCAATTGAGAAGGTACTCGACCGAATAGTAGCGGCTTCGGTCAAGAATACCACCATAACGACCGGGAGAGCGGTGTGCTGATCCCACGCCCCTCCTATCCGCATCCTCCCCTGAGGATGACATGGTGGTCGAATGGTCCCGGTAGGCCACTCGTGGCCTGAAGATGGAGAGCCCTTTTTTTAATTTTTTTTTAATTATTATTATTTTTTTTTTATCATGAAGGACAGTGTTGTTATTTCATGTCGTTTGCTGTACATTTTCTGACTTGTTTGACAGAAGTTGTACAGTTAAATGTGTAATATTGACTTTCATTGCTTACCTGTTGCACCATACTGAGGGATTTTCTGTGATGGTGATTTGAAAACAGATGGTGTTTAAAAAGCAATCACTGGCGTGTTGAGTGTGATTGAGCATTTTGTGCTATGGCCCTGTCCATTAATTGGATACTACAAGGCTAAAAATGTTATTTCTTTTGTAGCTCTGCTAATAACCTGAGTGGCTGAAAAGATTATCTGCTACAGGTGGTACAAAGAATGTGGTACATGAAGAGTTTTACTTACAAGACATGTCCTCAGTTTTAATGCAAATGGCATGATAAGCATACGTATTGGATGGACTGTAAGGAGTCAGTACGGCAATACAGCAGTATCTTCCATTAATGGTGTGGAAGAAAGGTTACACAATAAACTGGTTTCTTTCAACATATCCTAACACATGCATGTGACTTAATTTTTTCCTCCAGCTTATGTGTGTTGTAAAATTGTTGATTTGATTGGAAGCACTGCAGTATCTCAATAGTTGATGCAGAATAAAATAATACTTGCTTATCTAACAGATCATATGATGTTTACTTAGATTGTAATAGTGTTATGTTCTTTCTAGGTTAAGTCTGGGCTAATAATGGAAGATGATCTTCGAAGAGTGGCAACAATGTTGAAGAATAAAATATCAGAATTATCAAAAAAACGAGAACGCAAATTGCACTCGAAGGAAGAAGATCAAGCTACATTAAAACAAGGTACACTTGTTTTATTAATTATACAGGAATGACTATGCATTAGTGTTAATGCTGCAGGTATCCAAGTCTCTGTGAAATGTGTGTTAATGATTTTGTTTTTTTGCATGAAATGTGAGTGGCTACAGGTAGCTACTAGTTAACAATGTCAAGTTGTAGTGATACTCAAAATAATTCAGTTTATTCATGAAATGAATAAGGTGAAACTCCTTCGCAAAGAATATGTTGCAGTGTTGTTTTGTCATGTTACATCTGATTCCTCTCTGTATAAACTTTTTGTATTGTTTACTTTAGCTCTTTTACATAGTCTTTTAAAGACTTGATGAGAAGGGGAAGGGAGGGGAACAAGATAGAAGTCTTAAGTTGTGAGATGTTGTCAGAAATATCATGGTAAATTGAAACTACTTAGATTTCTGTAAAAAGAAAAGAAGGGCAAGAAGTATTTATATACCTGTAGCATTTCTTACGTGTCTCTCATTGTGATGATGTGACAATGTGTTTCACCTCCAAGAAGATTATTGTTACATCATGCTGTCTATTTTGTTTGGTTTTGGGATTAATAAGATAATTAGAGGGATATCTTCAGACTTTTTTTTGCGTGTACTGCAGAAAAACAATTTTCCATGCACTGGGAAACACAGAAATTACAAATATGATACTGCTTCGCTTTGAAGAATGTATATTAATAGTATGTTTTTAAAGATTTGAATTTTAAATCTGCACTCAACATTTTTGTTTTGTTTTTATTGATAAGGCTAATGATCATTGTCAGATGATTAATCATACTTAGATTCACAAATTTTCTGCTGATAGTGTATTTACATTTTCTTTCATTTTCAGAAATTTCTCCAGAGTCTGTTATGACTCCTTCATTACACTCTGTTGAACAAAGCCATCTTACACAACTGCAGGTAATTAAAATGTTAAATATTCTCTGTACTTACTACCCATATATATTATTTACTGAATTGATTATGACTTACTACATTTTGTGGCAATCGAGGAGAGGTTTTGTAAGAAAATAGTGGTACATCTGTGGATGGTTAATTTGAATTTGTCTTGAATAATGTATATCTTATTCTACCCAGGAGAGAGTTCATTTAGCTTCTAAGGTAAATAACACACAAAACATTTACCTGAGTTGCTAAATTGGATTCAAAAGGTGTCAGTGTAGAGGTGCTCATGTAGAAATCAAAGTCTAAAGTGAAATCTCTGTTTCAAGTGCAGTATTAACTGTTGTTGGTAGATACTAATGATTTCGTTGCGCATACAGCAAACAATGGGATGGAAATGATTTTGGGCTTCAGTGCTGTTTCACATTTCTGTCTGTCTGTCTGTCTGTCTCTGTGTGTGTGTGTGTGTGTGTGTGTGTGTGTGTGTGTGTGTGTGTGTGTGAGAGAGAGAGAGAGAGAGAGAGAGAGAGAGAGAGAGAGAGAGAGAGAGAGAGAGGGGGGGGGGGGGGGGATGGATGACCTCTGTGGTTGACACTATGCCATTACCAGTTTGAGTTCCTGCAAGAAAGGAAAAAGTTCCCTATGGCTGGACTCCAATACACCATATTATTCCCCACTCTTTTGGCTACAAAACTCTATTTTTCAACATAATTTCTGTTCAGTTTGAGGGCTGTAGGCCATCTTATTGGGAAAGCCTGTATGCTCTCACGGTAGCACTTTACTGTTCAACATCAGAGTCAATATCTTGCTGCATCAATAATCTCCCGACCATCCACCAACTGCTTCCAGTGGAGTGGATCCTGCATTGGGCCCAACAGGTGGAAGTCGAAAGATGTAAGATCCATGCTGTAGAGTGGGTGAGGAGGAACAGTCCAATGAAATTTTGAGCTGCTCTCAGGTGCGCAGACTTGTGTGAGGCCTTGCATTGTCATGGAGAAAGAGAATTTAATGTGCATTTTAGCCCTGGCGAACACACGGAAGTTGTTTCTTCAATGTACTGAGAATAGCATAATAGGCTTCAGAGGTGATCATTGCACCATGAAGGAGAACATCAAACAGAATAACCCCATCATAGACCCAGAAGTTAGTGGCCGTGATTTACTGGCTTTTTGTGTGGCTTTGAACTTTTACTATGGAGGAGAGATGGTATGGCGCCAGTCTGTGGATTGCTGTTTTGTTTCCAGATTGAAGTGATGAGCCTATGTTTCACTGTCTGTGACGGTGTTTGGCAAAAAATTGTCTCAACCAGCCTCAATACATGCAAGCAATTCTGCACAGATGGTCCTCCGTTGCTTTTTATGGTCTTCTGTTACGTGGCGTGAAACTCAATGCTCACACACCCTTGAGTACCCCAACTGGTGGCTGAGTGTGTCAGCACTACTGACAGAGATGTCCAGTTTAGCAGTGAGGTGTTTGACTGATTCTTCGATCACCTCGAAGGAGTGTCCACACATTCCAGAATTGCAGGAGTCACAGCTATGTGCAACTGGCGAGCACATGGGAGATCGGACAGGTTTGCATGATCTTGCGCGATGATAACAGCCACCTTGCCAAATGACTCACCATACTTTCAGTCATTTCCAGGCCTCTGTAGACATTCTGCAAGTGCGTGTGAATATCTGTAATGCCCTGGTTTTCAGTGAAAAGAAACTCGGTGTAATTGGGACAAAGTTGGAGCCCCTGTAGGTGAAGGGAGCGAGCACAGTTGGTCAAAGAAACTCTTTTCTGTGCATGCTTGGCTGTATAGGAATATGAGAGTGCCTGGGGATGAAATGGCAATTTAAGTTGCCTGGTACTTTTGGCACTCACTAGACCTCACTGCACTGAGCACACTTCACTTCATCAAGTAACCCAGGTGCAGATACCAGTAGGGGGAAGGGGAGGGGGACAAACCAGGCGTCCAGCATCAGACATAGCAGAACTACAACAAAAATCCTTGGAGGAAACACAGCTTGTGGGAGACGTGGTAGAACCTCTCATGTTTGCCGAACTGTGAGGAAACACAGTAACTGAATATTGATGCGAAATTCCTGGTGTTAATGCGAAGTCTGGTAAAGCACGGCAGCTAATGACGCAAGCCATATGTCGTTGTGCGGGGCAAGGTGCCGAGGACATAGCTGGTAGGTATTATATCATTGAACCATGAAAAGAGACAGGAAAAGGATGGTGGAGGCATGTGGCTCTCGGAAAGTGTGGTGGTCAGAGGTCTGCCTGCGTCAGAAGTACGCAGTGTCTGTGTTTGAGAAATGCAGTGACACATTGGTCAGCAGGAGCTTTGCTGACTGCCGGTTTCTGCCCAGCACAGCACATCATCTGCTGTTTTCAGTGGAGGCAACAAACATGGTGGTACCAGCAGAGCAGAGGGATGCTTGAAGCTGACAGAGGATGCCTGTTGGGCGGCATCTTGATGGTTGCTGGGCAGGGCAGGGCAGCAGTGGAGGAGGGTGTCGGGCACCACAAGGTGTGTGGCATCAGGTGTGATGTTGAAGACCAATCAAGTGCACCAAGGGGGTCATGCGTGGGTTGCTGTTGCTGTGTCCACGTGAGTTCTGTAGTCTCCACTGAGAGGAGGGGCCTGGGCAACTCCTGTGCGTGGCACTGGTAGCTGTAAAATAATGTTGTTGCTCCAATAATACAGGTGCTAACAGTGGTGGTGTCAGATAACTGTTGTGACAACAGGTACCTATGAGGTCAGAGCATCATCTTTGTCAGCCACAGACTGTGAAAATCACAGTTCACTGGCTAAATTAAGGTCCCAGGAGCTGGCAGATGTGGGGTGGGGATGGCAGAAAACCAGCTGGCGGGCCAGGGTTGGTGGTGAAGTGTCATGCTGAATGTCCTGGGGGGCACTAAATGGCCAGATGAGAAGGATAAGTTCTGCAGTAGCTTGGCATGGGCTCAAAATCGCCAGCTATTTTGCCGCAAAATATGTGGCAGAATTAAACTGCAGTGGATAGCCTGACCAGAGGCACTGTCGACTAAAAGACACTTCACTACATTGGCCAGTAGGTGCTAATGGCCAATAAAATCAGTGCCCAGAATAGGATTAATAACATCTGCAACAGTGAAACCTGCTTGAGTACATGATGGCAGACCTGAGTGAAGCGAGTGGGTATGCACTATGCACCCCATAATTTGGTATAGAGCTGAATTTTTGGCAGCACTGATCAGGAGAGGAGAGGGGGGTCCAGGATTCAGGATTAGTTACGGGGAAATGTAGAAAAGCGAGAACTGGTGTCATTGAGGTAGTGAAAAGGGGAACTGGTGTCACTCAAATCCCAGATGAATAGGCACTGAAGTAGTACAGCAACTGGGTACGCCTATTGCCTGACATCTTGCATCAGACTTTGGTGAATCACGACAAAAATCCTTTGAGGAAACACAGCTCCAAACGGGGTGCGTGACAAGTGGTAGAACATCTCACGTTTGCCAAAGTGCAAGGAAACCCAGAAGCTAAATACCAGTGTGAAATGCCTGCTGTTAATGCAAACTCCAGTGAAGAAACTACCTATGTGGCATTGTGTGAGACAAGCTGCCGAGGGTGTGGCTGGAAGATGTTACCTCATCAAACCAAGAACAGAGACTGAGCAAGTGATGTTGCAGGCACGTGTCTCCCAGAAAGTGTACCCCTCAAAGGTCTACCTGCGGCACAGAATGACCAGTGTGAGTTTTAGGGAAACACAGTGACCCATTGACAGGTAGGAGCTTTACTGATAGCTGCTTTTTGGCTGTGCACCATGTCATCTGTGGCGGTTAGTGAAGGTGAACGAAGGGAGTCGCTACAGGCCAAACAACTACCTTGTTGCTACCACAGGTCTACCTTATGCCCAGCAAGATGTATTCTGATAACTATGGTCGGACAGCTGTTAGGAACTATTGGTACTTGTGGCTATTTAGTTCTGATAATAAAACTGGGAGGAATACTGTGATTCAGTAGAAACCCTTGTTTATCCACTTCTCCAAACCTGTCTTGGATTGTCACTTGACCGATAGTGGAAGAGAGAGAGGTGAAAATTAAGAGGGAGAAAAGGAAGGGGCAAGCGAAGGGACAGGGGTTGAAAAGGAGGTGAGGAGAGGAAGAATGCCTGCTGGGGGGAGGGGGGGGGGGGGTAGAGTAGTGGGAGAAGACAGTGCTGCATGATCTGTATGGAGAAGTAGTGGTATGGACAGGAGAGAGTAGTAAAAATGCAAGGTGATGCAATGGGAACACGTTAGCAGAGGTTTAGGCCAGGGAGATTACTAGAGCGCGGGATATGTTGGAGAGGCAATTCCCATCTGCATAGTTCAGAGGAACTTGTGCTGGAAAGGAATATCCAAATGGCCTCATAGTCATGCAGCTGTTGTGAAGGCATTAGTTTTGCGATTTGCAGCATGTTCAGCAACCAAACGGTCAAGTATAGAATGCTGTACAGTAATTGCAGCATAGTTGAGGCATAACATGGCTGATTTCACACACAGCCATGCCTTTCTTATTGGGAAAGAAATGCTTGTGACTGGACTGCAGTAGGGAGGAGGTGGTGGGTGGGTGTATGGGACAGATCTTGCTTCTGGGCCGACCACAAGGGAATGACCCATAGGTTGCAGGACTGGGAGCAGGATTGGAATAGGGATGTACAAGGATATTCTGTATGAGGGGTGGGTGGCGGAATGCTTCTTTTGACCATGTGTGTAAGATTTTGGGTGGTATATCCCTCATCTCGGGGCATGATGTGAGGTGCTCGAAGCCTTGGTGTAGGATGAGGTTGAGCTTCTCAAGCTCAGGGTGATACTGGGTGATCGGAGGAGTGATAGGCATCGGCTGGTTAACAGGTTTACTGGTGTCAGACTAGCAGATGGAATGAGAGACTTGTTTATGGGCGAACTATGTAGGTTACTGCCTATCAGTGAGGGCTGTAGTAAGGTTATCGGAATATTTTGACAATTCTGCTTTCCAATGCAGATGCAGCATCCATGGATGGTGAGGCTGTAAGGAAGAGATTTTTTGACATGGAATGGGTGACAGCTGTCGAAGAGGATGTACTGTTTGTGGTTGGTGTGCTTGATATGGACTGATGTATTTGAGGAACCATCAGAGAGGTGGAGATATACATCTATGAAGGTGGCTCAATGAGCTGAGAAAGACGATGTGAAGGGGATTTGGAAATGGGTGTTGAAGTTATGGAAGAAAGAGTGAAAGTTGTCCTTGCTGTAAGTCCGGATCATGAAAATGTCATCAATGCATCTGTCATACAAGAGGTTGTAGGGGTTGACTGCATAGGAAGGATTCCTTCAGATGACCCATAAGTAAGTTGACATATGATGGCGCTATGTGAGTACCCATGGCAGTACCATGGATTTGTTTGTAGATTTAATGTTCAAAATTGAAGTAATTGTGGTTTAGGATGTAGTTGGCTAGGAAGATTAGGAAAGAGATGGTGGGTTTGGTATAAGGATGACAATGGGAAAAGTAATGTTCCATGGCTGCAAGACTGGGGTGTGGGGGATATTGGTGTACAACAAGGATTCTGGTGGTAATGGAACAGGAACTGTGGAGAGACAGTGAAGGAAGTGAGCAGTGTCTTGAATGTAGGATGGGATGTTATGGACAATAGTTGAGATGAGATGTGTTGGTCAACAAAGGCAGAGGTTTGTTCTTTGGGAGCATTGTACCCAGCCACGATGAGATGACCAATAGAGAGACCTGTAGGGTTAGGTTTGTGGAGTTATGGGAATAGGTAAAAGGTAGGAATGCGTGGGGTTGCTGGTGTGAGGAGGGAGATAAATAGGATTCAGGTGTCAGGGTTTTGGATGGACCTAAGGCCTTGAGAAGCTGCTTGAGGTAATGTTGGACTTCTATGCTGGGGAGACTTGTATGCAGACGTGTCAGAAAGTTGGTGAAAACCGTCAGCCACGTAGTCACTGTGATTCATACCGTCTGTGGTATAGTCTTTGACTGGGGGAAGGGTGATAAGGTGTGGACTGATTTTCAGGTTACGGATGGCAGTGTGTTATATATGAGCGATGTTGGACTCACAGTGGAGGGATTTAGGAAAGGAAGATCATTGCAGTTGGAGGCAGGCTGGAAGTGTTGTAAATAAGGTTCTAAATGGGTTTTAGGTTGGCTACCGTTGGGGTGGGGCGAAGAAATGTTTCCACTGCAAAGAATGAGTAAAGGAAAGAAAGTCCATTACAAGCCCAGCATGGTTGAAATTAGGTTTGGGCTAAAGATAAGGACTTTAGAAAATACTGAGACTCTTACAGGGGTCAGAGTTTTTGCAGGAATATTGATGCAGTTTCAAGGGATTTTTTTTCTGTTGTGTTACTGTGCTCCATGCATTAGTCTTCTATAGGTGAGTGGTTGCCTTTCCCTAATTTTACATATTGCTCCATCCAGGAATTTCCATTATTGTTAATTATTAAAATACTTTCTTCAATAGGCAGTAGTGTCAAATTTTTCATGAAAATTTCCAAATTTATTGTGTCATTCTGTAGAAAACTACAGTTAACCATTGAATTTTCCAGCATTCACAGGCACATTTTTTGTATGTATGTAGAAAATGCTTTTTGTGTGTGTGTGTGTGTGTGTGTGTGTGTGTGTGTGTGTGTGTGTGTGTGTGTGTGAACTTGTTCATTTTTAATTTATTTTAAATCTTTTTTTTCTACATGTTGCGTGTACTAGAGCTTACAATTATATAACCATAGTATATTAAAATTTTATTTCTTCTGCATAAAATAATGTACAGACAGAAAAATTACATTAATCTCCTTTGAACATGTTATTTGATCAGAAGAATTGCAAGAGGATCCACGAGACAGGATTTTATGAGCGTAATCAGTAGAGGCTTTGAAATTAATGTACTATATCATCTGTATAATAATGATGATGATGATGATGATGGACCATCTGGCTGCAGTGGTTTCTGGAATTAAAGAAAAGCAGTTAGAAAATTAAAGTTAAAGGTGTTAGTATAGGATAATGTCCTAAAGGGGGGTACGACGTCAAACGGGACGACTTGGAGTAGGAGAGACACCACAGGAATTTTTAATTTCCACTGTTTATACTTTTAAAAATAAATTCATAAAACTTTGTCATAATGACCAGAAAGGATTTAGGATTTACACTTATAGCATTGGAAGTTCAAAAATATAAGAAAATAATCTATTTTTTTAAATTTGTATTTCACCTTTTGTTCACTTACCAATGACTGCATTTGTTGCTATTGGTACACTTTTCTTCATATGTAAGGGAGATTCTTCAATGAATTTTGCACAGCATACAAACAATACTTACAGGTGTATGAAACTCTAGAATTTTCCAAATCTATTAAAAACTGTGGTAAAAATTGAGATAATTAACTATAAAATTTGAGTTTTTTCTAAACATGAAGTTTAAAATGTAACAGCTCATTCATTTTTTCATAAATTAAATAATTTTTAGAGTTTCATACACCTGTAAGTATGGTTTGTATGCTGTGCAAAATTCATCGAATAATCTCTCTTACTTGTGAAGAAACTTGTACCTATAGCAACAAACACAGCCAATAGAAGTGAAAAAATGATGAACTTTCACATGTAAAAAAATTTTATTTTGTTGTTTTTTTTTTAACTTCCACTGTTATGGTTGTGAATCCTGAATCCTTCCTGGTCATGCTGACAAAGTTTTATGAATTTATTCGTAAAAGTATAGACAGTGGAAATGTCCTGTGGTGTCTCTCCTGCTCCAAGACGGTTCGTTTGACATCCTACCCCCTTAAAGAATAGAAAGTAACTTACAGCATACTAATGTAGGTATATCAGTTGAAATATAGAGTTACACACAGATATAAGTGATTTGTAAGAACTTAGTTCCATTAAAGATTTGTGTGAATTTAGAATTTTGGCTGGTGGGGGGCTTTTGAAAACTGTACTGGTCATAGAAACAGTGATCGTAAAATGAAAAAAATAGTGATTGAAGAACTACCAAATTTTAGGAGGCTGATATTATTTGCTAATCAGGTGGTTTTTTTTTTTCTGCCTATGTAATAATTATAAAGCTTAATCCCAGTATCAAAAACTGTTAAAATAGTCATGATTTTTAGTTTATTTTACATTATAAATAATTGTGAATATCTAAAATTTCATCTTGTCTGAAAGCAGATTTTTTCTTCTCCTTCCAACAGGCAAATCAAACCTACATTCCGACTGACACTTCTGATGAATCATATAGTAGTCAAGGAACAATTTTCCAGCATGGCTATGGACCTGTCTCTGACCACTCAGCATTGGCCCAACATCCTTTATCATCTGTTCAGATGCAGATACCTGTTAGTGAGAATCAAGGTGCTCTACATAATGTGCCTGACACACAGCATCCATCTCAAATTGATAATGTTCAGCAAACCAATATTGTGCCAACTGCTCAGAGTACTGAGATGCAGACTGATATCAGCATCTTTCACATGCAGTCACAACCTCAGTATGCAGTAGAGACATATTTGTCTCAACCAAGTCAGTCCACTGCTCAGATGCATCAACAGCCATCTTACATTCCCCATGTACCACTTAGTCAAGAAGAGGAAAATATTTTACATATTGAACGACAGTTGAAACTAAAACTCATCCAACAACAGGTTCTGCAGCAAGAGAAATGCCACCAAGATCTTACCAAGTGCCAACAAAGCATTCAACAACTTCAGCAGGCATTGCAGCAAGCAAAAGAATCTTATCATGGAAACAAAATAGCACTGGAGTCAATACAGAAACATCAGACTCTCACACAACAACTTTCTCATGAACTAGATGAGATTTCTAGTGGTAGTTCAAACCAAGTGAATACTCAGCAACAAACTACTACACATGACAGAATGTTCCCTCAAGAAGACTCAGAAGTTCTTGCATACCAGCAAAGACAAACATGGCAACACGGTGAGGCTGTTGTCGCAGATCAGCCAATTCAGTCACAGGAAGTAACTGAGAAACATTTTGAATCTGGAAAGTACGACACTCCTGCATCTGTCTTAGAGCCAGGTTTACCACAGAAATTGGGGGAAGACAGAATATGTTACCAGTCAGTTGATAATTCACAAGGTGCTACACCAGAAGACCATAGCTCTGACACTTGTAATATTAACAAAGTGATTTCATCTGTAGAAGGATCACAGTACATCCAGGAACAGATAACTCCACAGTCTCTCTCTCCACAGAAGTCGTATGGAAAGGAAAACATTTCATCAGAAGAAACTGTCATTGAATCACATAATGTAATTCAAAGTGTCAAGGAGGGATGGTTGCCAGAGCAAATTTCTAGTGTGATTTGTCCTACACCTGAAAATCAGTCTGTTGAACTAGAGAGTCACAAAATTCCATGGCAGGATCATGTACCTAGTCAGATTCAGTTACAAGATAATAGTCAACTAACAATTCAAGAGCAGCCAAGTGGACTGCCATCGACAGGTAACAAGGAAATTTCGCCAGCTGATCAACAGTACAGTGCCATTGGCCCAGATAATAAGTTTATGCCAAATGCACCTGTACAGCAACAATTCTCGATAATGATACAGGCTCAACAAGAAACTCGGAATCAACAGGTTTTAGTTGACCATGAAGGACAGAAGGATGAACTGACAGGTCATATAATTGAAAAAGTCAAGTTTGAGCAACCAAGCCACCAAGAGTTTGGAGACAGTCAGCAAAAACAGGTTTCAGGGCATGAGTCCCAAGAGATGACATCTGAAAACAGAGAGAGATTGCCACAGGAAAGTGAGTTTGTTTCTCGTGTGGATGGAAAGTATTCCACAGGTGAAATGATAACTCAGAGTGATATAAAACTGCAACAGATGCCTGTGCAACCCGAGAGTATGTTTGTGACTTCTCTGGGAGGAGAAACTCGCCAGGCTGTTCCTACTTTGCCTCAACAAGAATATAAGGAGCCTGTTGTAATTGCTCAGATGCCATTATTAGAAGAGCAGTTATCAGAGCAACTAAAATTGTGTCAAGATATAGCAACCAAGGTAGTTGAAAGAGAACATGTGCCCATGCATCAGCCACCTAAGAAAGAAGAATATTCTCAGAGTGAGTACAAACCAGGTTTAGAAAGACAAGATGGGGGAGTGACAGGCAGTCATGATGTGATCCAGGGTGTTGTATATGGATCTGAAGTGAAAGAAAATGTTTTGCACTTTACAGATAACCTTCAGAAGGAAAAGAGTCAACAATCACATTTTCTGGAGGAAAAAAACACATTACATGAAAATCAGCCAACTGTAGTAAAAGTAGAGCCTCCTATTACACAGTACCAAATGCACTGTTTAGAACAAGTTTCATCAGCACAGCAAGAACTGTTACAAAATCAAATGGTAACTGAACAGAAAGAACTACTTTGCGTTCATGATACATCTGTATCAGAATGGGCAGAGGAGTCCACCATTACAACAGAGGAGGATATAACTATGAGCCAAGAAAGCAATCAGTACGAAACCTCATCTAGTGAGTTCAGTCGAGATGTGCTAACTAAACGTAAAGCCAAAGTGGTCCAATATAGGCAACAATCTTCCAAAACCAATACACTTGTGATTACACACCAGCAGCATGTGCAAGGGCAGCTACAACAGAATTTTGGTGTAAGTCAGGAAGATTCAGCTGTGAAATTTATGAAGGCTACACCCGAAGCAACACTAATGCCAGACAGCACAAATCAACTGCAGACCCCACATATACTCAGCGGAAATTTTTTCCCAGAAGGCATAGTACAAAAGGACAATAAAGATTTGGAAAATATGTCAACAGCAGTTACCTCAGATACTGGATCACATGTAGTGGCAACCTGTGAAACTTCATTAAAAGATGTGTATGCATCCCAGAATGTTTTTGAAAGTCAAGAAGAAAGTGTAAGTTCTGAATATCAGAACAAAACTTCAAACGAGCTTGGACAGACTCAAATATGTCAAGTAATGCCTGGTGAGACCAAAACACTTTCTCAGCAAGAAAATATTGTCCAGCATGAAAGGGTGATACCACAGCAGCATGTGTTAACACAGTCTGAGGCCCTGTCAAATCAGCTACAACAACTGATTACACAGAAACCTGACCATTGTCAAACTAGCCAAGAGAATGTACTACACCAGCAGGGGACGCCACAAGAACTGTTGCTGAATGTAAACACTCAGCAGAATGTTATCCAGTATTCTGTTGGTGGTATGCCTCAACAATTAAAGGTTGAAAATGTGGTAGTTGGTGGTCCCGGACATTCTCATTTACAGCAAGAGGGATTAGAAAGTCTTCAGAAAGCTGGGCACTCAGAAGCTTTGACTTATCAACATCCTGCTGAAGCGATGCCACCTCCAACACTTGCAAACACAACTGAATGGAACACTAACTTGGCACAACAGAAAGCCCCTACTCTGCTTTATGTACCATGTCAAAACTTAGAAATAATCTCAGGTGATAAAATGCCACAGGCTGGTATACTGATGACAGCAACTGAAATACCTAGGCAGAACCTTGCTGCTGGCAATCAACAAATTATGCAACACGAAACAGGAATTCCTCATATGGATACAGCAGTGAAAGGTCAGGGTTATATGGAGCCTGTATATGTTAACACAGGACACACAGTAATGCAGGTGAGAGATAACAAATAAAATAAAAATGTTCATTGAATATCTGTTTATGTCAAACGGTGCTTCCTCTCTCAAGCAACACTTAGAATTGTATGTTAATTTATGTAGCATGAATGGAAAAAAAAATCATCATAGAATCTCAATCTCTTTAATTTGTGAATTATTGTACTGGACTGTAATACTTGTTTGGTTAATCATTTTATTTTGATGTATCTCTGTGGCATCACAAGTTTTAATTACCTTGTGTACTGTGGCATGATGTTAGAAAATAAGTTTACTTCAGTCTCATACATTGCTATGAATGTTGCTTAGTGTAGTGATATTAATTCTTGTAAACTTTTGTCCACATAGCCTCCACATCCTCATTTGGATACAACTTCTGATCTTGCATCTGGAGGCCCAGCTGACATGTAAGTTATATGCTGTTTTGTGGTGTTTGAAATTCATTGTATAAATTTCAGTTTCAACCTTTGTGTTAAAAACCTTTCCCAGAAGAAGATAAAAGTTGAGACATGAATTAAAGTATCTATAACTAATTGGCCAATGTGGAAATAAAATGTTTGTATGTGTAGCACAGGTATTTTGGACGGGTGTGAAAATTAACGCACTGTGGGAAGTCTGCACCATTTTGTTAGTGTTTTTGATTTTCCATAAGCATAATATTTGTTATCACTCCCTCACAAAGTGACCTCAGATACCAGTTTTCTCCAGAATATATTTGAGCACTTCCTATATTGTTGATTGAAAATGTTACTCAAAAGGTGCCAACTCTGATGTTCTTAAATTTTCACTCTGGTATTGCAGTTACTTAACGTAACATCATTGTGTTTATCTGGCCTGAATGATAACTGATAATTTGTGATAGAGTTACCATTTGGACTGATAAATGCTGTTACAGTTTTTTTTAGACATTGCAAGACATTTGCAAGAATAAATATCAGTGACAGAGACAGCCCTTTGAATGTGTCATTTTAAGAGAATGTAGTCATATGGTTATTCTTGGGTGGGACTTAATATCACAGGCAGTCAGAATGCGGAAGATAAGACTTCGACTGACAAAGCTAGTCCAACTAGCACATAAAATAAAGATTGCTCAGGGCAATTTTTTGCCATTGAAGATGTTATCCCATCATCATCAACAAGACAAGGTCAAGTCTTCAGTCAAGATGCAGCTGAGAAACTTTTGTTGATTTCAAAAAGCTGCAGGCTCGTATGAGAAATCTACAAATCACCAATGAACCTAATCATTGTAGGTGGTCAAGGAAAGTTTTGGATCACTAATGGTCATGAACAGCCACAACTCAGCCCCAAAAGTATGTGCATTAGAACAACCGAACCAGCCCTGGATGAGGAGGGCAACACCATTAAATAAGAATGATGCTTTGCTACCACTACAGACACTGCATTGGAGGGACATACTATGGAACTGCAAATAGTATCTGGTGTGACCAAGGAATAGTGTTGGTGAGTATTAGCTGTTCTGCACCAATTTTCAGATGCTTTCAAATCCAGAGGGCGGAATAGACAGACAAAGTGACCCATAGTAAAACACTTACCAACACCGGCGATGATCCACCAACTAGCCAGTGCTCGCGCGCTTTAGTTGAATTTAAATTTTATTGCTTATAAAGATAAAACTGTAATTCAGTTCTGTTAATGATCAACATGTGGATGTATTTTCACTGGGAAAATTTTGTAATGTTTGTAAACCTACTGAGATGTTACACGTGATAATGAGTTGTCACTAATATACTAATCACAAAAGTCTTGAAATTTTGAAATATGCACTACAGGGTGCATACAACCCGGGACATCCAGGAGATCTGGGAAAAACCCGGGAATTTTTCGTTCAGTTTTCAGTTAAATTTTTGTAATTTTGACTGGTAAGAATCAACATTCTAACAAAGGATATTACTGTATCCCCCCACTGCAGAATAATACTGCAACAATAAAACGTGAATGAGGAAAAAAATCGAAAATAAAACATAAATTGCAAAGGAAACGTGCCATATACAACAACAAAACACAGTGCTCATACAAGCATTTGCCAACAGCAAAATGTGTCAAAGGCTTTAGGAAGACCATGCAGTGCTACATAACAACAAATTGCCTCTGATGAGCATGACATCACAACTGTTTACATTAGCTTTATTTTAGTAGTTATGAGTGGTCTCATGCGCCTGCACAGTTATGAGTAGTACCTTCTCCCGTTTCTGGCTACAGAAATGTGGCTGCTCCTGTGTAAGCAGTCACAGCAAGCAGTTAGATGCAACCAGGAAAAATTTTACTGCCGCACCCAAGATGCCAGATTCACGCATGTGCAGCAGGCCCAGATCGATGAGGGAGGGGGGCATCCCTGTTGGTTTTTGAACACACTCTGTAAGTTGATTTCTGAATGAATCATAAGCCGCATGGGGTAGCCGTGCAGTCTCAGGCGACTTGTCACGGTTCACACGACTCCCCCTGTTGGAGGTTCGAATCCTCCCTCGGGCATGGGTGTATGTGTTGTCCTTAGCTTAAGTTAGATTAAGTAGTGTGTAAGCCTAAGGACCAATGACATCAGCAGTTTGGTCCCATGGAAAAAAAACAAAACCATAAGTTGATTTTTGAATGCGTGCATAGTGTTCGTGATGTCTGTCGTGGGAATCCATGTCACATCTAGAAATAAACTTTCCTGCAGGCAAAAGGGGACCGGGCTATACAAGCTGAGCGGAGTAAAGCCGAATGAGGGAACGCCAATCGTTGTCTGATTGTGTGGTTGATTGGGTTTGCAAATGATCAGCATTGTTATAATTACTAGGGAAATCGAGAGATTCAAACTACCAGAGTGGAAATAAATGACTAGCAGGAACAACAGGTAAGAAAGGTTACGTATTATCTTCTCAGTGTATCCAGGAAAATGAAATTTTGTCAGAAAATTTTTGGCCATATCACTACATTAGTAAGTGCCAGTTCTATAGTCCCCGTCTAGCAGCCGCTTAAGTTGTATTCTGGAAGTAGTGCGGAAAATGGTTTGTAAGAACATAACTCCTAACCAGAGAATAATCAGGGATAACTAAACCGGTGATTGTGGCAGGGTTAGTGAAGTTAACCGGCGAATAAGTTTTGACAAAGGCAGGAATAGTTCCAGAATTAGTCATGACAAGATTGTTTGTATGAACGAGAGGAAACAAGGACATCACACAAATTAGGGAAGTATATGACGATTCCAAATTTATATTAAAATCTCGTACTACTACTTTTCAATCTCATGCACAAGAAACTGGAACGTATGAATGAAATGTGAAACTATTTTCTAACATAAAGCTTTTTGGTTGTAGTAGGCCTAATAGGTATTTTATGTTGGTCTTCATGAATTATATTCTGACGTGTTACAAAAATGACCATTTGTGCCAAAACAGTCTCGTTCATTTGGTGTGTGTTACAATTTCTGCAGTGTTAGAGAGGCCTATATTGTTTTATTTAGCAGTGACAAAATAGACATAATCAGATCGAGAAACCACACCAGTCTTGGGTACTATTTTTATTAACTGCTTACACTGTATTAGACAACGATATTTCGGTTTTTCATGTAGCAAAAAATTTGACGTACTTTGATGAGGTAATAGATTCTGTCGCAGAAAGGAAAGCACGCTATGTAAAGCAGTATCAAGATTCGAGAGAAAACAATGCTAACAGCTAAGGATTGAAGAAAGGTGTACTGTATTGCTTGTCTCTTGTCTTTACTGGTTTTATGTGTTGTTGTTGTTGTTGTTGTTGTGGTCTTCAGTTCTGAGACTGGTTTGATGCAGCTCTCCATGCTACTCTATCCTGTGCAAGCTTCATCATCTCCCGTACCTACTGCAACCTACATCCTTCTGTATCTGTTTAGTGTATTCATCTCTTGGTCTCCCTCTATGATTTTTACCCTCCACGGTGCCCTCCAATGCTAAATTTGTGATCCCTTGATGCCTCAGAACATGTCCTACCAACCGATCCCTTCTTCTAGTCAAGTTCTGCCACAAACTTCTCTTCTCCCCAATCCTATTCAATACCTCCTCATTAGTTCTACCCATCTAATCTTCAGCATTCTTCTGTAGCACCACATTTCTAAAGCTTCTATTCTCTTCTTGTCCAAACTAGTTACTGTCCATGTTTCACTTCCATATATGGCTACAGTCCATACAAATACTTTCAGAAACGACTTCCTGACACTTAAATCTATACTCAATGTTAACAAATTTCTCTTCTTCAGAAAAGCTTTCCTTGGCGTTGCCAGTCTACATTTTATATCCTCTCTACTTCGACGATCATCAGTTATTTTGCTCTCCAAATAGCAAAACTCCTTTACTACTTTAAGTGTCTCATTTCCTAATCTAATTCCCTCAGCATCACCCGACTTAATTCGACATTCCATTATCCTCGTTTTGCTTTTGTTGATGTTCATCTTATATCCTCCTTTCAAGACACTTTCCATTCCGTTCAACTGCTCTTGCAGGTTCTTTACTGTCTCTGACAGAATTACAAAGTCATCGGCGAACCTCAAAGTTTTTATTTCATCTCCATGGATTTTAATACCTGCTCTGAATTTTTCTTTTGTTTCCTTCACTGCTTGCTCAATATACAGACTGAATAACATCGGGGATAGGCTACAACCCTGTCTCAGTCCCTTCCCAACCACTGCTTCCCTTTCATGTCCCTCGATTCTTATAACTGCCATCTGGTTTCTGTACAAATTGTAAATAGCCTTTCGTTCCCTGTATTTTACCCCTGCCACCTTCAGAATTTGGAGGAGAGTATTCCAGTCAACATTGTCAAAAGCTTTCTCTAAGTCTACAAATGCTAGAAACATAGGTTTACCTTTCTGTAATCTTTCTTCTAAGATAAGTCATAGGGTCAGTATTGCTTCACGTGTTCCAATATTTCTACGGAATCCAAACTGATCTTCCCCGAGGTCAGCTTCTACCAGTTTTTCCATTCGTCCGTAAAGAATTCACATTAGGATTTTGCATCCGTGACTTATTAAACTGATTGTTCAGTAATTTTCACAACTGTCAGCACCTGCTTTCTTTGGGATTGTAATTATTATATTCTTCTTGAAGTCTGAGGGTATTTCACCTGTCTCATACATCTTGCTCACCAGATGGTAGAGTTTTGTCAGGACTGGCTCTCCCAAGACCGTCAGTAGCTCTAATGGAATGTTGTCTACAACCGGGGCCTTGTTTCGACTCAGGTGTTTCAGTGCTCTGTCAAACTCTTCACGCAGTATCGTATCTCCCATTTCATCTTCATCTACATCCTCTTCCATTTCCATAAAATTGTCCTCAAGTACATCGCCCTTGTATAGACCCTCTATATACTCCCTCCACTTTTCTGCTTTCCCTTCTTTGCTTAGAACTGGGTTTCCATCTGAGCTCTTGATATTCATACAAGTGGTTCTCTTTTCTCCAAAGTTCTCTTTAATTTTCCTGTAGGCAGTATCTATCTTATCCCTAGTGAGATAAGCCTCTACAACCTTACATTTGTCCTCTAGTCATCCCTGCTTAGCCATTTTGCACTTCCTGTCAATCTCATTTTTAAGACGTTTGTATTCCTTTCTGTCTGCTTCATTTACTGCATTTTTATATTTTCTCCTTTCATCAATTAAATTCAATATTTCTTCTGTTACCCAAGGATTTCTACCAGCCCTCGTCGTTTTACCTATGTTATCCTCTGCTGGCTTCACTACTTCATCTCTCAAAGCTACCCATTCTTCTTCTACTGTATTTCTTTCCCCCATTCCTGTCAATTGTTCCCTTATGCTCTCCCTGAAACTCTGTACAACCTCTGGTTCTTTCAGTTTATCCAGGTCCCATCTCCTTAAATTCCTACCTCTTTGCAGTTTCTTCAGTTTTAATCTACAGTTCATAACCAATAGATTGTGGTCAGAGTCCATATCTGCCCCTGGAAATGTCTTACAGTTTAAAACCTGGTTCCTAAATCTGTCTTACCATTATATAATCTATCTGAAACCTTCTAGTATCTCCAGGCTTCTTCCGTGTATACAACCTTCTTTTATGATTTTTGAACCAAGTGTTAGCTATGAGTAAGTTGTGCTCTGTGCAAAATACTACCAGGCGGCTTCCTCTTTCATTTCTTAGCCCCAATCCATATTCGCCTATTACGTTTCCTTCTCTTCCTTTTCCTACTGTCGAATTCCAGTCACCCATGACTATTAAATTTTCATCTCCCTTCACTACCTGAATAATTTCTTTTACCTCCTCATACATTTCTTCATCATATGCAGAACTAGTTGGCATATACACTTGTACTACTGTAGTAGGTGTGGGCTTCGTGTCTATCTTGGTCACAATAATGCGTTCACTATGCTGTTTGTAGTAGCTTACCTGCACTCCTATGTTTTTATTCATTATTAAACCTACTCCTGCATTACCCCTATTTGATTTTGTATTTATAACCCTGTATTCACCTGACCAAAAGTTTTGTTCCTCCTGCCACCAAACTTCACTAATTCCCACTATATCTAACTTTAACCTATCCATTTCCCTTTTTAAATTTTCTAACCTACCTGCCCGATTAAGGGATCTGACATTCCACGCTCCGATCCGTAGAACGCCAGTTTTCTTCCTCCTGATAACGACGTCCTCTTGAGTAGTCCCTGCCCGGAGATCCGAATGGGGGACTATTTTATCTCCGGAATATTTTACCCAAGAGGACGCCATCATCATTTAACCATACAGTAAAGCTGCATGCCCTCGGGAAAAAATGACGGTTGCAGTTTCCCCTTGGTTTCAGCCATTCGCAGTACCAGCACAGCAAGGCCATTTTGGTTAGTGTTACAAGGCCAGATCAGTCGGTCAATCATCCAGACTGTTGCCCCTGCAACTACTGAAAAGGCTGCTGCCCCTCTTCAGGAACCACACGTTTGTCTGGCCTCTCAACAGATACCGCTCCGTTGTGGCTGCACCTACGGTACGGCTATCTGTATTCCTGAGGCACGCACGCCTCCCCACCGACAGCAAGGTCTATGGTTCTGGGGGGGGGGGGTTATGTATCGTATATTTAATTTTATGTCACCCAAAACAGAAAGTTATTAGTTAACAGCCAATAAAGTGTGCAAATTTTCTGAAGAGTTCCTGTTCTCCTGATTACAAATAATCCCATCCAGTATTAATTGCGAGTTTTTTTTTTAAAGAGGGGCAAGATGTCAAGCCGGCGACTGGGAGCAGGAGAGGCACCACAGAACATTTTAATTTTCACTGTCCTGAATATGGTTTGATGGCATCCAGTACAAAATATACACATTCAATGCCGTGGAGCGAAATACAGTGACGTGCGATAGAATAATGCTGTGTGAAGAGGGGTAGCACTGCACTCCAGCACACTTAAGACCAACTAACATGTCTTACATTTCCTCGAACATATATGTTTTATGTATCAGACTCTTGAGAAAGATGTGTGCTACGAAATGAACGTATTTTTGAAAATTCGATTTTTTAAATCTTTGACGTATCTCAAACACTCGAAAGAGAGGGGGGATTTCCACTTTTCTGACAGCTATGCATTAATCGCCTTGCAGAACAATGAAGTTATTTTTGTCGATTTGCTAAGGAAACTTGGCTTTTATTAATCTTTTACGCTGAGGCAGTCAACATGTTTGAAACAAAGTGTTTAGTTCCACACTATTAGCTAATTTCAACTGCCCGCGGCATTTCAAGTGCACGTTTTCATCTTCTAGCACGTATGGCATCGTGCCATAATAAGGAATCAAAAATGAGTTAATACATCCCGCAACCGACTCTAAAAAGCTCAATGGCAGGTTGAGGCCTACTTCATTGGGAATCTGGACATATGAATATGCTTTTTAAGTATGGACTTGAAATGTGCCATTTTAGTATGATTCACGAAATTCTGATGCTCTTGGAGTATCCTCTGATGTCTTTTTTCTTTTGTAACATAATGTAAGATCTTTTAATGTTTTACACATACGAACATACGGGCTTCCTGCGTCATAGCAGCTGCCAAAGTGCAGTAGCACCTGTTATCTGGTGCTCTCTGACAACTACTGAAACGTACCTATTTCTAACAGGTCGCGGGAAAATATTGCAAATGGTGGTTTGAAAAGCATTACTTTCACAGTAAATTTCCTTTTACGCAAGTTGAACTATGTGCGAGAATGTACTATGAATTTCTTAAATCGCAGAGCGTTTGATGACGAGCCATTTAGAAGTATTTTGAGCCCAGATCAGACACGCATGTCGTTATTATGAGCAAATTGATGTAGTGCTACGGGAAGCTCTCTCTCCTCTGCGGTAGCTAATTTATTTGTGGAAAACTTTGAGGAAAAGTCGCTGGAATCGGCTAAAAGTTTTAATAGCACATTTGTGTGACGTATCATAAAGTGTAACATGCGTAAAAAATATCAACATTATATGTGGAAGCTTAGCTACTCTTGCAGCTTATTAACCTTAGAGACCAATATTATATGTGAAAGCTTTGCTTTTCTTGTAGCAACACCATGTATATTAATTTAAAACATTAACTTTTCCTGTTTGTATATCTGCGCTACATAAGTGATGTTGCTGTTAACTGACTACATCATGTGTCCTGTGGTCTGAATATCCACTGTCATCGGCTGGCAGGATCACGTGACATGAGCTATGACTGGCTTACAAAAGCGCATCGCAATCTCGATTACAATAGTTCGGAACGTAACATGCGGTGTTTGGTGGAATTCGAATTTATACTTTTGTAATACGAAAAAATGCAGCGTATATGTTGCTGCACATCAAAAATCTTTCCAAAAGAAGTTTTCTTCCCTGAGTTTCGTTTTCTAAAGTGCCGGGAAATTCTACGTCCGTGTATAAAAACATAACTATTCAAAGGATTGATAAGTTTTACAGTTCCGAGGGAAAATATACTGTCACTTAATAACACGGAAAAACCGTGTTTTCATTTAGGAGAAAGTGTATTTTTACCTGGGAAATCCAGGAAAAATCCAGGAATTTTTTTCCTCGTCTGCGTATACACCCTGTACAACAATTGTTCCATTGTCAGCTAAAATAGGGGCAGACCCCCAGTAGGCACTTCACTGGCTGTGCAATGTGCATTGGAGCACCATCTTACATAAAAATGATCCTACCCACACATTAATGCTATTGAAAGGAATAATGTTGGTTGTGCTAAAGACTCCTTAGCGTTTACGAGTGACGGTACTGGTAACAGGACCCGCAGGACTCTCCACCTCGATAAAATATGGCTCTGTGATAAACAGTGCCATCAACCCACACCACATGGTCAGCTTTGCAGAATGAAGTGGTACCAGTTGTGTGTGTGGATTTTCCATTGCTCATATTCTGTATGTGGGCATGTGCTTAGAGATGGAAATGGGTTTCATGGCCATTCATTGTCCACTTCCATGCGAGCAGTAAATTCCAGATCGTATGTTTCTCTTGATGGCAGGTCAGCAGGAAGCAACTCTTGAACATGGGTGATATTGTGTGGATAACAACGAAGGATGTTTTGTAGGATTTTATGTGCAAGCTTGCAGGCATGTCCAACATTTGTGCATTTCCCTGAGCACTGCATATTTGCACACCACCGCGCGACGTCTCCTGCAGTGCTGTGGCCACATCTTTGGCAGATGTCAGATCAATTGCTTTCCTTCCTCTGCTGTATTGCACTTCAAAAGAACTTGCCGTTTTGAATTTTGTAATATTTTTCTCCAGACCCTTAGCAGATGTCAGATCAATCCCTTTCTTCATATTCTTGATTGTCTGGAATTTCTTCAGGGCTACTGATGCACAGCCACCATTCTTGTAAGAGAGCTTCACCAATAGTACATGCTCCTGACAGTCATGTTAGGCAGGTTTTTCTTTTTCTTTTTTTACCATGATGTTTCCCCCTACGTCAGTAATATACTGTTAAAATTTGACATCATTCTGAGCAGTGGTTCTCTTTCTACAGCTTTTTGAAATTGGAACTTTAGTTATGGCCACCCTGTAGTAGTGTTTTGAGTGTTTGACTCTCTTAGATAAAGTGGAGTATTGTGGCATCATAAAATTCTTTGTTTGGATGGTTTATCACTGAGGAAAAATGGAAGGCTCATAAGGAGTCCGTGCCTTCATTCTCAACAGTTAAGAAACACATGACTGAATTTAAATGTGGCTATATTTTTGAGAAAGGTCATTCATCTGAATGGTGTGTTGCTGCAAGCATTAATGGAACCACTGACAATGTGCACAGTGTGGTGTTGACCAATTAGCATTTATAGGGGTATGGAATGGTGATGCTCTCGGAACAAGGAAACTAGTTAAGCTATTGCAAAAATGATTGTTCTTATTTCATATTGTCCTGAGAAAGTAGGTGTTTTTGTGTTAAGCTAGTCACTGAAGTTATCACATCAAATTTTTGTGTTTGAAATAATGTTCATGAACTTACATGTGTGTGATTCCTTTGTCTCAGATAATTAATATCTGAATTATTTTTCAGAGCTTCAGATAAGAGAATGAAAAAGCCAGTTAAACGTCGCACAAGAGCTGAAAGAGGACCAAAATTAACGGTATTATCAGTGGAAAATGGAGGAAGTCTGTTAGAATGTCTTTTGGAATCCAGCAAACACAGAACTGTAACTTTCAAATGGAACAAGGATGCAATGGCACCTAATGAAATAGCAAATAGATTGGTAGGTCTCCATGTGAATTAAAAGTTATATTATTGAGAACTCGACACACATTTTTCAATTGCTTTCATAGAAGACTCTTAGGTTATGAAATTGTTGAGTACCAAAGTAAAAACTGATTGTGTATGCATTTCTTATAATGTCAAATATACATTTGGAAGTTCCCAATTTCTATCATATGTTTAAACTATGTTTATTCAGGTTCTGCCAGTTCGTGATTGATAATCAAGGAATTACTGTAATGTAACCAATGATCCTCAGTAATTCACTGGTGTGATTTCTGTCAGTAGACCTCTTGTCCAAGAGAAGTTAAATAAAGGATTTCTCGTAGTGTATTTGTCTGTGGACTAAACTGTCGAGTTACTACTCCTTTCTTCCAGTGGATATGATAATTAGATTCTCCAGCTGTGTGTAGTGGCATTATCCATTGATATTTTAATTTTACAATGTAAAGTCCAAGTTAGAATGTCAACAATGTTATGAAAAGGATAGATTGCTACCCACCGTAAAGATAACACGTTGAGTTGCAGGTGCGCACGCGCGCGCGCGCGCGTGTGCGTGTGCGTGTGCGTGTGCGTGTGCGTGTGCGTGTGCGTGTGTGTGTGTGTGTGTGTGTGTGTGTGTGTGTGTGTCTCCTTTTTGGAGAAGGCTTTGGCCAAAATCTCTGTGTGTAACAGACAGTATATCGTTTGTATAATATTGTTGATATTTTAATGTTATATTTTTATGTGCTGACATCTCCAGATTTTACAAGAATTAAATAACAAAATAGCACTAATTGGTATTTTCTGCAACCTGTGTAAGACATTTACTATGTGAGTCACAGTATTCTCCTGGATGAACTGAAGTTTTATGGGTTTGATGGTAGAGTCAACTAATTGACAATGTCATATCTAACCAAAAGAATGCAGAAGATTGTACTTTGTAATGCAATCAGTGTAGTTCGGGGATATTATCCTGTCTAAGGAGAAATCGTGTATGGGGTTCCTGAAGCCTCAATCGTAGGTCTGCAATTGTTCTGTTTCTCATGTATGTAAGCGATCTTCTGTCTAATATGCAACATAGATAATTAGTTCTTTTCGCAAATCACACTAGTATTGTAACCAGTGCAACCGTTCATACAGCAACAGAAAATTTGGTGAACAATGTTCTTAAAAGCATTACTGATCAGTTTTCAGCAAATGAGCTTGTTCTTAATTTTAAAAATGCACATCATATTCAGTTCTTTACATTTAGGAGTCAATGATAAGTGGAACACACGGTTAAGAAATAATAAATAGGGTGGAAACTTCAAAATTCGTAGGTGTCTATATTGACGAAAATTTAAACCCGAAAAAGCACAGCTTGGAACTGCTAAACCAACTTGTTCAGCCACATTTGCAATTAGAATCATTGCAGATCTTGGGAAGAGACAAATCAGTCAGTTAACATATTTTGCATATTTTCATTCAATAATGTCATATGGAATAATGTTCTTGGATAACTACTCTTTAAGAAAGAGTCATGGGCATTCTGACCCTGCTTCACAATACATTTATACCCTCACCATGAAGTTTGTTGTAAATAATCCATTGCAGTTGAAAAAGAACAGTGATGCGCATAATTACAGTACCACAAAGAAAAGAGACATTCATTACCCACATTAATGTTGTCTTCAGCACAAAAGGGATGCACAATGCTGCAACTAAAATTTTTGATAACTTACCAAGTGGTATAAAATATTCGACAGACAGCAAAGTAAGATCTGGAAACAAAGTGAAAAAGTTTCTTCTTGATAACACCTTTTATTCTGTGGTAGTAGTTTTTATTATTGTGATGTGTAAAAGGTAGTGAATAGAAATTACTAACTCACACCTGTACATTAGAAAACAACCACTTCTAAATTTTCAGTAAGTAGACAGATTTACAAATTAATTTGCAATGTGAATATAAAATGTCTTATTTTACAGCATTATGATTTATCATACAAATGATTCATGGAACATGAAACTAACTAACTTATCTATTTCTAGCTTAGAATAGATATCACTGGAATAAAAGTACAATAGAAAAATGATTGTCAGTTACCTGAGCATTCAACAACAAACATACAGCTCTGGGTGAATGGGCAGGTCCTCTGTAACAAATACATGCAGTAGACCAGGGGCCTCCAAACTGCAGCCAGCAGAACAACACTGGCCTGCAAACATCGACAGTCTGGCCTGCAGTAATGGGTCAGACGTGATGGTATCCAGCCTGCTGTATATTAGTCAAACCTTGCTACTCAAGCACCTCCAATAATGAATGAGTCGCACAGTGAGTGAAATTTTTTTTTTTATCCCTCCAAAGAGTTAAGTAGTGCCAAAAGCAGTAGAAAAAGCCATGAGGGAAATTATGCAACTGATCAAACTGTGTCAGTGAAAGACTCAACGATGATGAATTTAAATATTTAATCTTTATAAAAATTGCCACACAGCAAGTCAGCCATTTCCAATTGAAGCTCTAGGGTGAGTGTTTCTTTATTGACAATAAAAGTGTTTCTATAAATATTGATATTGTATGCAATTACATCAAAATCAGTAAAACAAGACTCAAAAAAATTTTTTAAAAGTAGTCAAACTTTCAGTTGCGAGATCTAGAGGAAATGGTCTCTGGTTGCTGACTGGATGTTTGGTGTGTAACATTTTTTGAAGAAATTGATTTAATATGAGTGGTTTTTCCATGTAATTTTCTTGAACCTTGCCGGCAGTGACCGCAGGGAATGAAAGGGTAACTGCTATTGCCGCCGTATGGCGAGCAATATTGTGGTGAGAAGATGTACTGTAATGCTGATACCATATGCAGTTCGCGCTGTGTTCCGACCACTTGCGGTGATGTTAATAATGCACAGAAGTAACAAGGTTTCATCAAAGCACATTGAGTGGCCTTCGTGAGTGGTGTTTATGTGTAGCAGTGTATATGAAATGAAATTAAGGCCACAGCTCAAAGTAAAACAATTAGCAATTCACTGCATAATAACTACTGCTATGCCTTTCAGTGTCAGCTTGTAAATGTTGGTGGCAGTGGTAAGGGTAAAAAAAATTCTGAGTTGTACCGAGGAGTTCCAAGCAGTACTAGAATATCAGGCCTCGAGAAAACTTAGACACACTGTAGCTCCATCTTGGCCCTTGGGGCTTAGTGGACAAGCCAGTGTGACCCTTAGGCTAGGCTAAAATGTTTGGAGACCCCTGATCTAGACCATGTGATGGATAAGTAGGAGTTGTGAGGGATGGGGAGGACAATAAAAATATTAGGAATATATTATGAAAGCTACGTAATATGAATAGATATGAAGCCAAACCTTTGATTACAAATGCTGTTATTAGCTCATTTTTTAATAACCTTACTGACAGTTTTAACATCACGTATATGGAGAGGTCAAAATAGGGTAAATACTGTGGCTACTCAGTGGTTTTCCTGATTGTCTCTTTATATTCCACCTAGCAGATACATTTACAGTGTACAACAGAGCCCTTAATGCACACAACCCATCCAAATGGTCTACATGCAGCTGCATTATATGAGAGAAAAAATGACACTTTGTATACCTTGGCAGAAATTTCTGAAAATGACAGATGCAATAATCCAGCTAAGTGAGCATTTGTCCGCGGCCGTGTAGGTGCCACACGCTCATGATCACGTCCTCATAGTCTGTAAATTTGCAGCATGCACATGTGCGATGCACTTCTCTTATCACCAGAGTTGGGCAATATTGTTATTTGTGAATAACAAAAATTCAGAGTATTATTCATTTACATGAATAAAAAAATTTGTCATCTGTGAATAAAAAGTGTTAGGCATAATAGATAGATCTGCAATCCAAGGAAATTTATTGCTCCAGTTATTTGTCATTTGTTAAACAAGTGTAATTTATGTTGCTTTTCAATTCATTTTCAGAACAACTGTGTTTTTTTTGCCCCAAACATCTCCGCAGGAAGCTTATTTAATTTTTAAAGATTTGCCATTGCAACAAACTAAAGAAAATATGTCCTACACACTCACAGAGGATATTGGTGTCTTAATCTTGTGAACTTGTCTTTATTTCAGGATAATGGTGTAAGAGTTTCAGATCAGAACCTTCTTGAGCGAAAATTGAGATATCATCAATTCTGTTGTAGTTTTTGGCTGGCAACTTTGTTGTGATCCCACATTAGTTTCAGTTCCCAGATCACTCTCAAAATAAATTTTGTTTTTTACTATTGCATGGTTTGAAACTCGTGACTCAGTTTCTTCGACATTTATTTGGCTGCTATCATTATGTGTTCTTTTGTAAGCCTCCCTTGGTCATAGAGAGCAATACAGGTGAACTATTTGTTTTTAAATTGTGGGCAAGGCATTGCTGCAATAATCACGGTTGGTGTTTAAAGACAGATAAAGTCGTCCGGTTCTGTCCTGACACTTTCTTGATAAAGTTGCAATGTGCTGCAATATTATAAACCCTAGACAAAGTGTCTCTTCCGAAATTATTCAGCCTCAAAGCTCTGTGTAACTGCATAGACGCATGTTCGATTGTAAAACTATTCTATTTTCCAATAGAAAAATTACTGAGTTGATACTGAAACACTTTTGGGTGACTTTGGATATCTAGCAACATTCCACAAATGTTTAGAAGATTTTAGAGCTAGTCTGTTGATATTAGTCATTAGCATCCAATAAGTTCTTATTTGGTTCACTCATTTTGTAGCACTGCAGACACGAACAAATTGCATAATTATATGAATGAGGCACACACATCTGATAGTTTTAGCAGTATTGGTGCAGTGAAGGAAGTTACTGCAAATTAATCGTTTTTGTTGGCTGCATTCTCATCATCTTAGGCTATTTACATTGAGTGCTTCCAGATGTTAGCGGGAAGGTGGGGGGGGGGGGGGAGTACCGTCAAGTGCAGATTTAGTTGAATTGCGCGGAGTTGATAGTGTAACTGCTAAGGCCATCTGCCTGCAAAGCAGTTTTTTGTTGTATTTGTTATGCTGTAAAGCAAGTACAGATGTGCTGTGCCCTACTAAGCATCCTGTGTGTCTTTGTCTTCCTCCCACTTATGAATCAACTTGTACAAGCAGTTGGAGGGGGGCCTGCAATTCAACATGTACTCCAAAACATGGTACAACTTGACTTGGCAATTTTTCTCATTATTGGAGGTGAAAGAACCAACAACAGCTTTGAAGTCTGGAACAAATCCACTTTTTCAACCTCCCCTATAGCTCCTCTTTACATTCAGCATGTGTACCTTTCTCACCTAGCTTCTTCAGCTTTATAAAGTGTAATAACTTACCTTGACACTTATGTGCACACTGAGGCACATTTCTGTGCTAACCATTAATAAGTTATGTATCAAATAGAAACTGCATAGATCCAAGGTAACATACGTTGTAGAATCCTGTGCAAGAAGTAAACAAAGAAAATGCAATAGTATGCTACGTTATTCATTATTTAAGTCGTGAATAATAAGTAACGGATAATTATTTCTATTTACGGATGGAATAACCCCTTTCCCCATGTGTATTTTATTAGTGAATAGACTTATTTGAATGATCTGTTTATTGAGATGATTATCCAGGCAGAAATTTATTCAAATAAAATCCATCTCTGCTTGCCACGATGCCTTGCTCTTCCTTCATCTTTCCAGTCAGTGGAATTGATAATGTGAACTGTAATAAGTCCTGTTAATTCACTTCCCTGATTTACTCACAAGAGCCTATACAGTATTGCTGGATTGAAGTTTTTTGTTGATTATAAACTAAATTGACAGTTGTAATCAGTTGTCATGCCCCTCAATGAAAATATGTTTCATTTGTTCTGTCAGAAATAGTATCAATGTCAGTGCAGTTCTAGCTGTTAACTGAATGTGAGCATTATCTCATCAGCTATTCATTTATGCAAATGTACTGTTCCACAGCTAAGCCAAAAACCATCAGTGACATCCAGTATTCAAT
Source organism: Schistocerca piceifrons (assembly GCF_021461385.2). Lineage (NCBI taxonomy): Eukaryota > Metazoa > Arthropoda > Insecta > Orthoptera > Acrididae > Schistocerca > Schistocerca piceifrons. The sequence goes on along the minus strand of NC_060149.1, from coordinate 292,658,331 downwards.
TATCAATTTCATTTTCATTATACGTAATCAATCTCAGTCGCTGTGATAATATTTGGTGAATATAAGGTATGGAGCGTATGCAGTCTTTGTAGAAAAGATATCAAATCGACAGCTAAAAAGAAATTCTAATTTTAAATGCATTCAACACTTGCTAGGCCCATTAGTGCCTCTACATAGTAACAAAGGTGTATAGTGTTCCCATAGCTGCATGGCAGGGCTGTCCTGTGAGTGCATGCCACTCAATTAGTGCAGTCTGCGTGACACCAAGCGCATAAACTTGTGGCTGTGTGCTTCCACAACACATGTAAAGCAAGTGATGGGCAGCGAGCACTACTTGAGCAGGCTTGCCACGTGGATAAAGTGCTCTAATGCATAATGTTAGGTTGTAGATAACGTAAAATTAATGGAGCAGATGAGGTGTGATAGAGGGAACAGGTTCCACTAGTATCTTCAAGCCCTAGAGCAGGTCCACCTAGGAGAGAAAATGGTCCAAAATGTATAGGACTCCCTCCTACTACTAAAACAATGGGGGACCAGGAAACACGAAGAAAGGTGGAAATGTGTAATATGATGCAGTCGATAAGGTGGTCTCAAAAAGATGAAAGACTTAAGTGTTGTCGCAGCACCTCAGGCTATTGCGTAAATGGGAGGAAACATGGCTGGAAGTGAGGGGCAACAAGCTGCATGATGAAAGCAACAATCCAGTGTTATGTTCCCCTTCCAATCACCAGCAAGGAAAGAAGTTACGTAACCTGTCTCCTTATATAACAGAGCCCCTCACACATAGTTGTCTGCTATTACAGGCTGCGCCATCCATTTGTGATGTCTGTGAGGAAAACATTTCAGTGTTGCACATTCTTGCATTGTGTTTCTTATATTCTGCTAAGAAGGTGGCAATAATGTTGCATTGTAATCTGCCCTCTGTTTCAGTTGACAGATAAATATGTTGGACGTTTTCAGGTTTTGTGTTCAGTCTGCACTCCCGCGTAAGCTTTCATATTGAGCTTTTAGTATGTTACAGAGTGGCTGGTTCATCCATGTTTGGTTTTGATTATTGATCGTCCAGTTACATACACTGAGGTAACAAAGGGTATGGGATATCTCCTAATATCGTGTCAGACCACCTTATTCTCAGCAGAGTCCAGCAACTGAACATGACATGGGCTCAATAAGTCGTTGGAAGTTCCCTGCATAAATATTGAGCCGTGCTGCAAGATTTGTGTCAGGTGATCGGGATGGCCAAATCATTTGCTCAAATTGTCCAGAATGTTCTTTAAACCAGTTGCAAACAACTGTGGTCCGGTGAAATTACATCTTTGTTTGAGAACATGAAGTCCATGAACGTCTGCAAATGCTCATCAAATAGACAAACATAACCATTTCCAGTCAGTGATTGGTTCAGTTGGGCCAGAGAACGCAATCCATTCAATGTAAACACGGCCCACCATTATGGAGCCATCACCAGCTTGCATAGTGCCTTGTTGACAACCTGTGCCACACTTGAACCCTACCATTGGTTCTCACCAACTGAAATCGGGACTAGTCTGACCCGAACAGTTTTCCTGTTGTCTAGGGTCCAACCGATGTTGTCTTGAGCTCTGAACAGGAGCTGCAGGCAATGTGCTGTTAGCAAAGGCATTTGCGTCGGTCATCTAGTGCGATAGCCCATAAAATGCAAAATTTCACCGCAGTGTCTTAACGGATATGTTCGTTGTACGTGCCACATTGGTATCTGTGGTTATCTCACGCAGTTTGTCTGTTAGCACTGACAACTTTATGCATACACCACTGCTCTCGTTCGTTAAGTGAAGGCCATTGGCTACTGTGTTGTCCTTGGTGAGAGGTAATGGCTGTAATTTGGTATTCTCTGCATACTCTTGATGCTTTGGATCTCAGAATATTTAATTCCCTAATGATTTCCGAAATGGAATTTCCCAAGCATCTGACTACAACTACCTTTCTGCATCCAAAATATATTGATTCCCCTCACATGACCTTAATCACATCATAAACCTTCTCATATGAATCACTTGAGTACAGATGACAGCTCAGTCAATGCACTGCCCTTTTATACCATGTATATGTGGTACTGCCACAATCAGTGTATGTGCATTGCCCTGTGTGTGTGTGTGTGTTTGTTTGTTTGTGTGTGTGTGTGTGTGTGTGTGTGTGTGTGTGTGTGTGTGTGTGTAAGATGTTATTGTTTGGTTTTGTAAATCAAAATGTTACTTTTCTGCTTAGGTGGAACAAAATCTGCTGCCAAAGCACCATTCTGACCTCCTCATTGAGTTAATAAATGATATTGTAACAAAACTGAAAGATGAGTCTTACAAACTACCTCTTGTGGCGGTTTGTTCACCAGAATCAGCTAGAAAGCCTAGAGAACGCACAAAGTTGATTGACCCTTTCCCAAGAGTAAGTGTTGAAATTTTAATTCTACCTAAATTACTAATAGATTTGGAAAACTAAAAAGTAAAGGGAATACTTATTTATAATTAATAAACAAACACCATCTGGATCACAGCTTTTTGTTACCAACCACCAGTTTCAATCTATGATGCAGATCACCTTCAGGTCTGATGCCACTAGTGAAGTTTGTCAACACCACTGTTGACAAACTGCACATTGTGATGCAGATGTGAAGGTGATCTGCAGCACTGATTGAAACCAGTAGTCAGTAATGAAAAGCTGTGATCCAGATGGTGTTTATTTAAACTGGTGAAAGAGATCACTGTTCCGAAGACATGCCATCAATTATGAAAATTACCAATTTTGTTTTCATTTTTTTTAAGACTTTTAGTTTCACAGTGTTATGACCTTTGTACAAATCATTAATGATTAAATGAATATCATTGTGTTTAATCATAACCCAGATGTATTTGATTTAATGTTTGTAGTTATCATGACAGATGGTGAAAGTGTTTATTTTTTAAACATTCTTCTCATGTAACAGGACAAATTTTAATTTTTTGCATTGAGAGTACAAAATGTATTTTACTGAATTGTATATTTTATCCTTCCTTTGTTTATTAGGTATGTATTTTATATCACTTACATGCACTGTCATTATTTAAGGCATTAAAGAACCTTCACCATTAATTTTGTTCCATAATTTGTAGAATATGTTGTAGCACTAACTTCTTACGGAATTGTTGTAACTTTTGTGGATCACTATCGGAATTCTGTGTAGTAGAATAAAGTTGATTTGGGAGGCTGCTGTTCTGTCCTTTTCGTGGAAAATGGAGTTGCAGAAAATAATTTTCTCCATGGGTAGGCTGACAAACAAGACATTGGTTCAAAGCATAATTTGGTGTGAAATAGTGATGGAAGGGGTAAATGTATGATACAGGTGAAATTAAAATGTACCAAAGTAGCAGTTTTGAGAAACTGCTTTAAAAGTTTGATGTACAGTGAAATGGTCTTGTAAGATGAAATTGTTTTCTTGTTAGATATTTTCCTATATGCGTTGAAGGGAATGGAAGGATCTCTTTCCATAGGGATGCTACTCATTGTCTTCAAAATAAATTAAAATAGTAAAGAGATTTTCAGATGTTTGAGAACATCTCCTGCAACTCGTATTTGTAAATTTGTAGGTGTTTTACCAAACCTATAATTGCTAATTCTCTGAAGCAGTTTTGTGAACTTTTGTCTCACAGTGTTACACCTATGAACATTCCAAACTGTGTGCATAAACACAGTCTAACATTAAAGTCAATTCATAACTTGTTTGAATGAATGTTCACTTATTTATAATGGTTATTAGATGGAGCTTCTGTAAGTTTACATATCTTAATATCACTGTTAAGGAAATTTCTTTTTGTTCTTTTTCAGTTCTTTTTTGTTGTTGTACTTTTCAGTAAAATGTCTTGCTTATTTTAACATCTGTTAAGATATTGCAACATTTGGTGATACTGACACATTTTATTTTTTTGTTTTACAAAAGTTTTAGAAGATATTATTTGGAGAACGGCTGTCAGTGTCCAGTTGTAATTTTGGTGCAGTCAGTTTTGTAGTGTGGTCTTTCTTTATGTAGTGTTCCTTTTAATTTTGTTACCAAATACTTTCATTTTATTTTGTGCAGTCATGAGAACATCTTATAATCATTTTTGCTTTGTGAAAATGAGAGGTGGAGGTGCAGTTAATGTCAGTGAATGAATGTATGTATGAAAGAAGAGCTGCTTCATTAAGTTGATCTTAGGTAATAAAGGTATAGATAATTGTGACAAGAGTAGCATGATCTGTTTCACAATTTTTATGCATTTGTTAGAGTAGCCATTAAAAAAATTGTTGCAACCATTTCTCTTCATACCCCATAATCATCTTTCTTTTGTTGTAATATAATGTGCCTTTAATTTGCTTTTAGATTTCATTTTCTTTTGACCAGACATTTTTATTAGACCATTTTTCTGCTTTTCAGTTCTGAAGTTTTTAATCTCCTTCATGAGTATCTCTCATTTTATATGTTTACATACTTTCATGGCTTAGAACATATGTTTTCTTGTCTTTTTGATACATGTTTTACATCTATCTTGTGCTGCCAAATTGCACCTTGTAGGTGCGTCATTCTTCACTAACTCGTCAGAATTCACGCAGACCCTCTTATAAAGGCCATCGACGTCATCATTCGGTAAGTACTAGAATTGATATCTGGGGTGCAATTTTATAATCTTGTTACTACTCCTCTGTAATAAATCTTATGTACCATTAACCTCTCAGAGTGACTTGTGTTGACAGTTGCTTTGTCCGTGTTGCATTGGCTTGTAATTCTTTGCACTAAAGGGGTAAAATGTAGTAGGCTTTATTATACATCATCATTTCAGTTTGGTTGTATATATCCTGTATTTATTAGTTTTTATTTTTTAGAGCAATTTGTTTGGAGTCAATAGAAAATGCATGCTTTTACTGCGTGTTAGCAAAATGTGAAAGTTGGTGTGGCTCTGTGTGCTATTTTTCGTAACTATGTCAGTTTCCTGTATATTTAAATCTTACTACTATATTTTTGTGGTATGGTATTGTGCTCTAATCTTTAATTTCTGGCTGTTCTTAGAAAAAGGCTCTGTTTCAAATAAGGCTCTTTACCTAGTGTCTTCATTACTCATTTATTTTCAGTTTTCTTCTTTTTGCAGTTCAAAGGTAGATACAGCAAGCACTTTTATTGGATTTGAAAAATGCCATAAGAATTCAATGTTTTTTGCGCAGTAGCTATTTTGGAGGAGTTTTCTTTTCGGAGTGCCATAATTTCCACTTCATAAACAAGATTTCAGTCTTCCCATATTGTCTCTTTAATTTCATTGTCATATGCCAAATGTTTGTGTACATTTCCTGCTCAGGTTTTATGATACAGAAGTTAATGGTGTATTTTTCGTTGGTTTACTGAGGACGCCAAAAACTGTGAATGGTGTTCCTCTAGATACGTTATGATAATGTGTATACTATCTCATGAGTTATTCTGGTACTTACCTGCTGTTAAAGGGGACACACAATTCATATAGTACAACTATTTTATGAATCCATAAACATATCCTATAATGCCTAGCAATATAGTTCCCACAAGTAAAGAGAATATTTTCATGTACACAATGCCTCACAGTGACATTTGTAAAAACTGTTTTGGTACCTCGTAGTAAGCCATTTTATATACTATAAACCCCTAGAATGAATTTAAAACAATTCAAAATCCTTTGGTATTTTAGCAGTTCATAAATATATTAATATACTATAGGAGATTAACAGCTGACTAGAAACAAATCATCATATCCCTCATTTGTTAATTTGTTGGCATAATAAATTCATTGAAATGCAGATTTAAAATGTAAGGGAAAAATCTGAGATGCAATGTATTAATCTCTCCCAATATACCTCTCCACTGCTTTTTGGTTTTCTTAAATTGTTTGCGCTTTCTGTAATATTGATCCCATTTTATATGGTTACTGTGTCACTGGGATTCTTTGTTTGAGTTCTGTTAATAATTAACACTTATTACATGAAAACATTTCTATTTATTACAAACAGTTTAGCTTTTTTGGTTGCAAATAATATTTATATTTCAAAGTTAATATCGTTTAATGGCTTCAAAATAGAACCATGTTTCAATTTGATGGATCTGCGTATATTGCTTGAAATGAATGTATTCTAGTCATGAGACCATTGTTGCTTTAATTACCTGACAGTTGATTTAAACTTGATTAAGCGCTTTACAAACTGCACTTAAATGGATGTTTTAGTAGAATTTTATTGTGGTTTATATTGTCTGTGCATATATAATGCTTTTTGATTTAAAACTTAAGTTCCATGTAGAATTTTATTTTGGTGGTGGTGGTGGTGGTGGTGGTGGTGGTAGTTGCTGCAGGGCTGTGGCGGTAATAAATGTTGTAACTCACTGCTGATGATACGGAACGAGTGGAGGACGTGGACAAACAGGTTGATGCCATATGCAAAGTTTGTTGTTTGATACGCTCTTTGTTTTCATGTAATAGCTCTGTGTGTGAATGTAAATTAGTTTAATCTGAATTTTGATTATATATATATATATATATATATTTGTTTTTGTTTCACTTGTATTTATAATACAGGAAAACTGAGTTCTCTCAAGTATAGAGGTATTCTTACAGGTACCACCAAGCTGCAGGGTTGTACTCAATGTCCTCCAGAGTTACCTGTAAATTTTGTTATCTGTCTGAATCAGTCATGTGTGTTGCTTACATTTTCATATGTTGAAACCAATTTTGATGAGGTGTTTCACAGCCTAGAATCAAAATTTTGTGGCAGCACACATTATTTTAATGTATTTGTTCTCTCTTATGTAGATTAATGAAAGCCATAATTAACGATTTTTTAATCATTAATGGCCATCCTAGTGCAAAATTTTGAAGTTAAAAACTAAAAAAGTCTAGATCTTAAAAACATTTATTGCAATGGTGACCGGTTTGTCTATTTGGTGACTAGCTTCAGACCATTCTTGAATGGAGGCAGGCAGAGGTGTTGAACAGAGCAGGTACCGTCCGTTGAAAGACGAATGTCAGCTGCGGTCACCATTGCAGTAAATGTTTTTATGTGATCTAGACTGTTTTTATTTTTACCTTTACTACAGATGGTTTTATTTTTAGTTGAGACTGATATTGTAATCAGCTTTCAGTCATATGTATATATGCACTGATGCGCCAAAACATTATGACTCACTTAACAGCTTGTTTGTCCATCTTTGGAATGAAATAATCACTGATTCTGAGTATCAAGAATCCAACAGTTTGTTGGTAGGTTTCTGGAGGTATGTGGCATTCGATGCGTATGCATAGGTCATGTAATTAGTGTAAATAATGGGCCACTGATTTGTGTACATGATGATGGTGCCTGTAGCAACCCAGATGGGTTCCATAGGATTTACATCGGAGGAATTTGGTTGCCAAGACATCAACATGAGTTCACCATAATGCTCCTCAAACCACTGGAGCAGGGTTCTGACTGACACAGGCAACTATACTGCTGAAAGATGGCATCGCTGTCAGGAAAGGTGTCAACCGTGAAGGGATACAGATGGTTCGCAGCTGTCAGCTTTTCTTAGATTACTACCACAGGTCCCATGCAAGCACAGGAGTGTGTCTCCCATTGTATAACACTGCTCACATTGGCCTGTGACCATGGCAACCTGCACATTTTGAGTCGCTATTCACCTTGATGACGGCAGATATGGATACAACCATCGACGTAGTGTAACAGAAATGTGATTCACCCGTAGGTCTGACACGTTTCCACTGGTCAACTGTCGAATCCCAATGGTCTGGTGTCCACTGCAATCATAATTGATGGTGTCGGTCGACGTTCGGTCAACATGTGAACATGTATGGGTGGTCTGCTGCAGAGTTCCACGTTCGACAACGTACGGTGAATGGTGTGCTCCGAAACACTTTTTTGAGTACCAGCAATGTGCTCTTGTGGCAGAGATGCCACAGATCTTCATTTACTCTACTTTACCAAGTAGACAAGCCTTCGAGCACCACAGTTTGTGAAGAGTCGTGGATGTCCAACCATGTAATGCCCAGTGATAGTTTCGCTATCCTTCTACCACTTTCCATGGATGCTCACTACAGTAGCAAGTGAACAATTGACAAACTTTGTCATGTTCCAGATACTCGTTCACAGGATCTGTGTAATAATAATCTGTCCTTTGTCAAAGTCACTTCTGTCGATGGATTTCCCCATTTGCAGCTAATATCTTTGATAGGGTGATCCCCCATCGGTGCCTGCTCTCGTTACATACTTTTGTTTGCACGCCACGTGCCCGCGACGCCATCAGGTGACATTGACCATCACGGTGGGCAGTGTTCATGATGTTTTGGCTTATCAGTGTAGCAACTATTACAGTCTTGTCTCTCATACAGTTTTCTGGTATTAATGAATATTAGTTCAGTGAAAATGTATTTAGCACAACAATTTTAATGAATGAAAGTGTTTCATGTGCTGCTGTTTATATTATAATGGTTACATATGTGACCTCTAGTGCATGTAGTGTCATCAGTCCTCATACTGTCCACATTTACATTACAGATCTATCAATCTCAGTAAATTTCAGATACAATCTTCTTGTCAGTATGTAAATATTCACATGTGTTAGGTACCTAAATAGTGTGTTTTGTAGTTCTCTTTCAAGTCACTATATTTTGTTTAAGTGTGTGCATCTTAAATGAACATATTATCTTTGGCCCTGTAATTCTCTAGGAATTTCTTATCATTTGTTGCATTATGATGCAAATTGAAACTGGTTCAGAAATAGATAAGTTCTCTGACTGAAGAACCTAAAACTGAAAATAAACCTAAATTATTTACAAAATGAATACTGTTAACAAAGTACACTAAACTCCCACTCTCTGTGAAGCTCTCAACTTGTTGTAAATATGCTTTATGTGTATCAAATAATATGCCAGACTCTTCTAAATCCATTGTTGCATCTATACTCTGCAAGCCACCTTGTTGTGTGGGGCAGAGGGTACTTTGTGTACCACTGTCATTTCCTGTTCCAGTCGGAAGTGGTTGGCGAGGAGAATAGCTGCCGGTAAGCCTCCGTGTGGGCTCAGATATCTCTAATTTTATCTTCATGAGCCGTTTGTGAGATATACATAGAAGGAAGCAATATATTTGTAGACTCTTCTCAAACATACTCCCTTGGAACTTTTAACTGTAAACCACATTGCCTCTCTTGCAGCTGTGCCACTGGAATTGATCATCTTCATGATGCTTTCATTATTACTAACTGAACATGTGATGGAATGCACTGCTCTTCTTTGAATCTTCTCTACTTCTTCTATGAATGCTTCTTGGTACAGATCCCATACTGATGAGCTATATTCAAATATTGGTCAAACAAGGGTTTTGTAAGATACCGTATTTACTCGAATCTAAGCCGCACTTTTTTTTCCAGTTTTTGTAATCCAAAAAACCGCCTGCGGCTTAGAATCGAGTGCAAAGTAAGCGGAAGTTCTGAAAAATGTTGGTAGGTGCCGCCACAACTAACTTCTGCCGTCGAATATATGTAGCGCTAAACAGGCTTGCTTTGCAGGCACAAAGATAAATACCGGCGCCAAAACCTCTGCGTCAGTAAATAAATTTAAAAAAAAGGTGGAAGAAGAGCTTATTTCTCCGCCTCGAGTTTCGACCACTGCATTTTCATACGTTATCCAACGAAGTAAATACAAATTCCATATTGTTCATCTTCGAATGTAGCAGCATTTCAATGTACTGCGAAAATCCGACTGGCAAGACTGTTCGGGGTTTTTGTCAATATGGCCAACTCTACATTCTGAATTTTTTCCTACCTGTGAGAAGAGATGGTTGCTAATAGGAACTTTTATGAATTGTGAATCACATGCAGTATTCTCTTCACCATAAGAATAATACGAATATAAACATTTTGCGATGTATTCTTTCGTGTTTGCTGCTATCTCATTTAAATCCTGACTGCCTAATAAACTACGAAACTAGAGTGAGACAACAGCAAACGCGGAAGAATATACGTATCATGTCATGTTTATATTCGTATTATTCTTATGGCTAATAGTGATACAGTCAGAAATGAAGCACGGCAATTGATTCGATTTTTAAATCTAAGATGACTCTAATTACTGTGCCGAAGGTAATGTGATGTACTAAACAGGCGGCTGCAAAGATTTTCAAATGGGGAAAAATTTTCGCGAAACTCTCGTGCAGAACATCTTCTATCATACGCAGTCTGTTATTTGGTTCTTGTTGATCATTATCAAAGAAAGCAGCAGTGTAAGTAACAACAAATAGCAGTCTCTTGCCATGGTTTCACTAATGAGACGATTCCTCTCTTTTTTTTTAAAAAAAAAAAAAATTGAAAGCGGCGGTAGCGCGCAGAAAAGCAAGCCGTGCCGCGAGCGGCAACAGGCCGTAAACACGCACTATCAGAATGCGGCAAACAATGCATGACACAGTACAGTAATGCATTTTCAGCTTAGAGTGACGTAAACACCTATAACAAAAAATGGCGCTTATCAGATCAAAGAAAAATAAGCAATCCATTCAAACCAGACGAAGCACGTGAAAAAGGAAGGGTACCCGTATAAATATGGACGGAGCGCCTGACGCATAGCAATGGCTACCTGGTAAAGCTTAACTGCTAAGCTTACTACTCGAACCAAACTACTGTAGCTGTATCGTCATTCATTCGACCTAAATTGTGTCTCATATTAAAATGGACCAACTTTGTTTCGATTTGGAGGTGCGGCCTAAAACTTTTCTCTCCTCTTGAATTTTGAGTCTTAAATTTCAGGTGCTGTTTAGATTCGGGAAAATTTTTTTCTCTTGATTTCGAGTCTCATTTTTCAGGTGCGGCTTAGATTCGAGTGCAGCTTAGATTCGAGTAAATACGGCACCTCCTTTGTTGATGGACTACATTTCCTGAGGATTCTTGCAATGAATGTGTGTGGCATCTGCCTTTCCTGCGATTAGTTTTATGTGGTCCACTTTAAATTGCTCTGTACGTATACTTCTAGATATTGTGTGTGTGTGTGTGTGTGTGTGTGTGTGTGTGTGTGTGTGTGTGTGTGTGTGTGTGTGTGTGTGTGTGTGTGTGTTATTTATGCAATACATTACATTTGTGAATGTTGGGGGTCAGTTGTCACGCACTGCACCAAGCGTCAATCATCTGCAAGTCGTCCTGCATTCTGTTACAATTTTCTAGTGTTGCGGCCTCCATGTAAACAACAGCATTGTATGCAAAATGCCTCATGGTACTTCTGAAGTTATCCACAAGGTCATTTGTATATATTGTGAAAATGTTTGGCTAGGTAACACACTCTTGGGGTAAACCTTAAGTTACTTTTGTTCCTGAAGATTTCTCTCTGATTAGAATGACATTCTGTGTTTTATTTGCTGGAAATCGTCACTCCAATTGCACTGCTGGTCTGATATTCTGTATGGTCTTATTTCGACCATTAAATGGCAATGCAGAACTGAACCAAGCACCTTTAGCAAGGCAAGCAACTCCAACCTAGACACTGATATTTACTGGTTTCTGGGTCTTGTGGAGGAGCAGAGAGAGCTGGGTTTCATACGATCATTGTTTTTGGAACCCGTGTTGATTCCTTTGTGCAGGCATTTTCTTATGAAATATGTCAAACTAATCTTTCTCCATTGCATGTTCTGTGACCTTGTCAAATACCAAAAACTTAAAAGATGTGTAACACACACATTACAGCCACAAATAAATTTTCATAGTTCTCATAACAAAGATCAAAATTACCTTGGATAATCTGATGAGAGATAGCATAGTTTATTACCTTTATAATTTTTAGTTCAGCCTGCAGAGTGTAAAATTGTTTGTAACAGTGGATCTAGTATATTTGGTTAAACAGAGCATGTGCATGAGTGTGTTTCTTCTACGCTAAGACGGTTATTTGTGTCTGGACAGTAAAGCAGTGCTGTGTCATAAGTGGTTTCTTTCCAGAGATAATGTCCTAAAAACCTCTTAAATTAAATGTGGCAGAACAGCCAAATTAATTTTATGATGGCAGTGAGATCCACTTGTTAAGCTGACTGATTAAAGGTTCAATGAATGTACACATTAGTTGCGAGAGATGACATTTGTGGGACAGAGAGCCTTTTATATGAAGTGACTGAATATACACCCTACCTGATTTCAGCAAGACAAGCATCATTTTACTGTACAATATTACAAAAAGGATAGATTGCTGATCACCATATAGTGGAGATGTTGAGTTGCAGCCAGCTGGAGTGGCCGTGCGGTTCTAGGCACTACAGTCTGGAACCGGGCGACCGCTACGGTCGCAGGTTCGAATCCTGCCTCAGGCATGGATGTGTGTGATGTCCTTAGGTTAGTTAGGTTTCATTAGTTCTAAGTTCTAGGCAACTGATAACCTCAGAAGCTGAGTCGCATAATGCTCAGAGCCATTTGTTGAGTTGTAGACAGGCACAACAAAAAGACTACTAAACAAGTAAGCTTTTCAACCAAAAGGCCTCCTCCTGAATTAGGCAACATACACACAAACACAACTCATGCACATGACCACTGTCTCCGCGGTCTGGCATTGACAGCCAGAGACAGTGGTCATGTTTGAGTGTGTGTGCGTGCGTGCGTGCGTGCACAATCTATAATTCAGGAGGAGGCCTTCAGGCCAAAAGCTTACTTGTTTAGCAGTCCTTTTTAGTGCCTGTCTGTGACTCAACATCACTACATGGTATCAATATGTCCTTTTCATAATATTGTCATTAGTCCACAATGGATTTTCCATTGTATGATTTTACTGTAATGTAACATAGTAGTTTCACCAAGAGGCAGTTGATTTTGTGAGAGTGAGGACAGTGAGTGTGTTGAGATAGATACATAAATGAAATTTACTGATATTAATGATCTTCATGTTCTAAAAATACAGATTTCATAGAGGTGCTCTTGTGAGTTAGTTCGAATTTAGCTTTGTTCAATAACACAAATTGATTTTTTTGGTCTAACAATAATAGTAGCAAATCTGGAAGGAGATACTGAGAAGTAACAAGTAATGAGAAGTATTATGTTCTGTAATGTGGCATTCTTCCACAGTATAGACATGTCAAATACTATTGTACATCAGACTAGTAATGCCATCCGTGAGGAAACATTTATGATAACTTTCTTCTCCTTTGTAACTGCTCATTTCTAATTAATGTTGCTGACCTCAGTAACTACTAATGTTAAGTTGTATTGTCTGATAGGGGAATAGACTAACGCCGCTTGGAGTGGCCGCGCAGTTTGAGGCGCCATGTCACGGACTGCGTGGCTGCTCCTGCGGGAGGTTTGAGTCCTCCCTCAGGCATGGGTGTTTGTGTTGTTGTTAGCATAAGTTAGTTTAAGTAGTATGTAAGTCTAGGGTCCGATAACCTCAGCAGTTTGGTCCCCCAGGAATTCACACACATTTGAACATTTTGTGAATAAACTAAAGAAACCATCACAATGCTTAAGACTCAGTAGGGAGAGTTTCAAGCTACATGTGGTGGTGTTGTGTGTCTTCAGCCTGAAACCAGCTTTGATGCAAATTCCCACGTTAATCCACTCTGTGCAAATATCTTAAACACCTAAATATTGTGCAGCCTATATCCATTTGAACCTCCCTACTGCAGTCAGGGATGCCCTGGTCTCCCTCTTCAATGTTTATTTCCAACACTCCCCATTGTTATCCAACAGACAATTCCTTGATATCTCAGGAAGTGTTATATTACTCTGTTACCTCATTTAGTCATATTGCACCGTAAATTTGTTTTATCTCTAGTTCAGTTCAGTACAGTACCTCCTCATTTGTTATTCGCTCTACGCATCTAATCTTTAGCAATTTTCTATAACACCACATTTCAAAAGTTTCTATTCTCTTCTTGTGTTAACTGCTTCATTTCACATTCTTACAAAGCTACACTAGAGACAAATACATCCAGAAAAGACATTCTAATACCTAAATCTATCTTAGATGTCGACACATTGCTCTTTTTCAGAAGAGCTTTTCATGCTGTTTTCAGTCTGCATTTTATATCACCTCTACTTTGTTCATAATGAGCTATGTTGCTGCCCACATATCAAAAATCATCTACTACTTTTTGTGTGTCATTTCTTACTCTAATTCTCTCAGTATCACTAGATTTGAAATTTACTACATTTCATTACCCGTGTTTAGCGTCTGTTGTTGTTCATCTTATATCTCTTAAAGGCACTGTCCTCTCTTTTTAACTGCTCTTCAAAGTCCTTTTGCCATTTCTAACAGACTTAGGATTTCATTAGCAAGCCTCAATAGTTTTTATTTCTTCTCAATGAACTTCAGTTCCTTTGTCAAATTTCTCCTTATTTCCTTCACAGCTTGCCCAGTCTAACATTGGAGATAGGGTACAACCCTGTCTCTCACACATCTGAAATAAGTGTTCCATTTCATGTCCTTTGAAACTAACAACTGCAGTCTGGTTTATGTATAATTTGTAGGTAACTTTAACTTCTTTAACTCCTTAACTGCTTTTATTGATACATAGCTTGGCTGAGAGGAAAGAAAAGTCATTATTGTGATATACTCCCCCTCTCCTTCCCCTCCCCACTCACAGTTAATTTATCAGGAGCTTCTGGACACCATCTTCTTCCTCACATCTGGAATTTTCTTTCCAAGTTTGAGAAGCCACGTAGTGGTTTGATAAGTGTGGTAAATTTCCATGAAAGAATGAAACATTTTTGTTGCACCTTCATGGTTCGATAAGCTTAATTATTCCAAGGCTCGTATACATAATTTCAACAATGTGCAGTGTAAAGTTCATTGTTAACAGCCATCTGAATTGGTCAGTGAGTTGACTGGGATTGAAAATTTAGAAAACAGAATTTTATGCTGTTAGGAAACATTTTCATTTGGAGGTTTGGACCGGCGCACAAATCAAAACAGATTTAAATGAAGTTTAAGTGAACTCTGCACCATCATTGAAGACTATTTACTTTTGTATTTAAAAAATTAAATACATGCACCAAAGACAAGGTGCACTCTGGCTATCCAGTTGGTCACCACAAAGGAAGCTTTGACAAAATTTGTGATACAGTAATGGAAAACTGCTGAATAACAATTTGTTAGATTGCTGAGACTATAGGCATCTCAACTGAGTGAGAGCATAATAATCCTGCATGGAGAATTGTCTATGAAGAAGCTTTGTGCAAGGTGGGTGATGCGCTTGCTGATAGTTCACCAAAAGTGCATCCAGTGCAACATTCCAGCACAATGTTTAGTAGTAATCAACAAGACTTTTTGTTCCAGTTTTCGACTGTTGTTGAAACCTGGATACATCATTATACACCAGAGTCAAAATAATAGACAGAGACTGGTGAAAGTGCACTGAAGGAAGCAAAGACCGTTTTGTCGACTGGGAAGGTGACACCAACCTTCTTTTTTTAAAAAATGTTCTAATGAGTAATCTCCATAGATTACTTGGAAAAAGGCAAAACACCAATTATGCATTATTGTTGGTTCATTTGAAACTTGCGTTGGCTGAAAAAGGACCAAGGTCAGCACCAAAAACAATGCTCTTTCATCAGGATAATACACCATCCCACACATCTGTGATAAAAATGGTGAAAGTGTATGAATTGAGCTTTGAATTGGTTCTTCATCCATCTAATTCACCAGATTGAGCCCCAAGTAACTTCTTCATGTTCACAGACTTGAGATTTTGGCTCGCTGAGAAGAAATTTTAATCAAATGAGTTGCAGTTAATGAGTATTTCGTATAGTTTAATGAACATATATTTCCGTAGGGGTGAAAAAGCTAGAGGATCGCTGGGCGAAGTGTATATCCCTCAAAGGAGATGATGTCCAGAAATAAGGTGAATTCTTTACAAAATAAACATTTTTTCTTGCTTTATTCACCAGATATATCAAACCACCTATGTATATAACCTTTCTTTGTCTCTCTTGAACCAAGTCTTAGTGATGATAAAATTACACTCTGTGAAAAATTCTACTGGGCAGCTTCCTCTTTCATTCCTTTCTCCCATTCCATGATCTCTTACAATTTTTTCTTCTTTCTTTTTCTACTACCAAATTCCAGTCACTCATCACAATTAAATTTTCATCTCCTTAAATTACCTGAATAATTTCCTTTATCTCACCGTAAAATCTTTCAATCTCTTCATCTGCAGATCTATTTGGGATACAAACTTGTACTACTGTGGTCGGTGTTTGCTTCGTTTCTGTCTTTGCTGCAGTAATGTGTTAACAATGCTGTTAATACTAGCTTAGCCATATACCTATTTTCTTGTTAATTATTAGGCTTACTCCTGCATTACCCCTATTTGATTTTATGTTGATAACCCTATACTCACCCGTCCAGAAGTATATTCTTCATGCCACTGCACTTTACTAATTACCACTGTATCTAACTTCAACCTGTCCATTTCCATTGAGCTGCATGTTGCAAAAAAAATAATTTTTCTTGTTAAATGGGTCAGATTGCAACCGAAAATTATATTTTAACTTCCATAACAGATCTAAAAATGGCAGATGTTAATGGTGTTCAATCTTACTGGAGTAAATCATTGTTCAGTAAAATTGCTTGAAATTCTGTGGAACTTGCACAAAATTTTGACTAAAGATTTGTCAAATAAGTTTACTTAATGAAATTTTATGTTACATATCTTCTCCAATGTGGAGAGAGTAGAATTTTTATAAGTATACTATAGATTGGAAGAACAGTCAGAAATTAACCTATAATTTTTGGCGATTCATAAAAAAATAATGAAGTACAGTTTCACTTGTACATCTCCCAGACAAAGCAAGAACTTACCAGGAAAATTTGCTATACCATGTTGCTGAAGGAAACAAAGCAAGTGCAATCTATTCTGGAAACCATGTTATTTGGTTTTTCCATATCTAAGAGTATTTTACCTGATTTTGTGTCCAAAGTACTATAATCAACGAACATCCCTAACTTGATGTGCTAAATGATTATTTGGGACAGTCTCATAGGTAGTTCTTGGCGCAAACCAGAATTACGATTGACTCTAGGATTATGGGTCTGTAGGGCAATCGTTTTCAGTAAGCCAGTCAATAATGAATTACATTTGCTGGCTTCCAGCTGCCACCATGCCTCACAGATTGTATTCCACTGGGTTCTGTAATGTTTGTCAGTGACAACCCAGGGTTTCCATAAGAAAAGTGAGAATCATGAAAAACTTCTTGGGCAAATGTTGATCTTTGCACAAGCGGAGATGGTAGAACTTCTAAATAGCTTTAAAGTCATTTACATGTATAGGTTTTCCGAGGGCAGATGGCCAGTATTCAGCAATAGTACAGGAACATGCATTAGAAGCAAAAAAACTTCATATGGGCATATGCCCTGTTCAGAATGGTGTATGAGATACAACAACACATTTAATGCATAGGGTGTCCAATAATGAACACAATTTTTAATTTAATCATAAAGCACATAATTTATTTAAAGTTGGTAATATTACTACGTCAGTATGAAACAAAGACTGTGATTCAACATGAAACAAAACATCACGCAAATGTCCTCCACAGCTTTGTTTGTACACATCTACTCTTTGGACAAAATTTTCGATGGCTCTAGAGCGAAGTTCCACTTGAATTTTGACCCATGACACATCTATTTTGCCTTTGAGTTGAGGGATGGTTTGTGAATTTTTCACAAACACAAGATTTGAGACACCTCCACAAAAAGGGCAATGGTGTCAAATCACATGATCTCAGTGGTCATTTCTGTTCACCATTGCGAGAGACGGAATGAGCAGGGAATCTGTCTCTCAGCAACCTTGTTTCAAACGGCAGTGTGGCAGGTTGGCCCATCTGGTTGGAACCACATGTGTTCCACATTCAGTTCTTGCAGTTGCAGTCATAAAAACTGTTTCTCCATGTGGCAGTAACAATCACAAGTCACTGTCACTGCTTTTCTAGTCTCATCTTCAAAGTATGGCCCAGTTAGTCCACCAGCCCATAACCCACACCAAAAATGACTCATTGTGGATAAAAACACTTTTCACGGACCACGCAAGGATTCTCTTTGCCCCAAACCTGGCAATTTTGTTTGTTAACAAGCTGGAAGTGTGCTTCATCACTAAAGATTGTTTTCTCATGAAAATCCCTATCAAATACTTGTTTTGTGAATACCTATTTGGTACAATGTTAAGACACTTCAAATGGTCCATCAGCTTCAGCTCTAGTGCTAGTTGTGCCATAAAAGGATGCAAATGCAGATATTTTGTTAAAATTTGATGCAAACTGCTTCTCAGAATGGCTAACTTTAGAGAACAGTGGCAAATCAATTTCATTTGACTGCTAGTGATGCTCTCACTGATGAGCGATATTCCCTACTGATTGACAAGAATGAGGATGTCCAGGTGATTAGATATTCACTGTTATCTTATATCATCTTGTTTCCTTAGCAGTCTCTGCACTGTTGACACATTAGGCGCATTTCGCCTACTACCAAAAATTACGTATAGTCTTCGAACGGCCTGGGCATAACATTCACCATACTTGAAATGCACCACAAAATCTGGATGCATTGATCCCTCTTGTATTGCTCATTTTAGCTGATAACAATATGCACAAATGCCAATTGACAGTGGCATTCGGTTGTCTCAATATTGCGTTCTTTATGGGACACCATTTATATTTGTTTTTGGGAGCATATTTAATGTACATTTGTTTGTTGGCTTGTGGGATGCATGTATTTGTATTACCCACCCAATCTCTTGGATGTTTTATGCTAGCACAACCTATCTTGTTGCTTTCAACCTCTTTACGCTGCAGATGTCTTTCTGCCATTAAACTAGCCCATTGAATGCACAGTTCTCCATGATATGTTGTGAGTGAACTAGTGTGCTGACTAAAATACCACATACCTATACTGATGAAGACTATGCAGATATGGTGTATGTTTATGGCTTCAGAGATGGTAGTGCTCCTGTTGCTGTAGAAGAATACCATCAGCACATCCAGACATGTCAATTTCCCGATTGTAGTGTGTTTGCCCAAATTCTCAGCACATTGTGTGAAACAACTGTTATTCCAAGTTCAGTGTTTTCTTTTGAAGATGTAGTTTAATAGCGGGTTTGGAAACAGGGTTATTGTATGCCAAGTGGCCTAGAGGTTCCAGTATGACCGTCACAGCTTTTGCTGAAATTCACACATTCCCAATGAACATTAGCTTAATTTTACTTTCGCCAGTGTAATACCAACAGAGCTATAGTCATTTGTTTGAGACTATAGCACAGCTATTGAAAACGCGCCCCTGAGTTTTCAACATCTTTGCGACATAATATGTCTGGCAATATTTTCTTGAAAGAAATAAAAGTAGGCTGTTTTGTACAACTTTTTGTGCTCTCTGAAGTGATGTAGTAATAAAGATTTCTTGAGTAATTTTCTTATGGATAATTTGAAGCAAAGTCAGTTAAAAAATAGATACTTGGAAAAAATATGAAGTTTGGCATTTTATATTTCAGAAAGTAATTGCAGGATAAACATGAAACTTTGCATGAAATAACTTGCCAGTACAAGGTCTCAGAATATAATCTTTCATCCTCCTACTACTTTCCAATAGTTCACGAATTCAGGCCAAAGTTGAAATTTTTGTAAAAATGATGAGAATGGCTATTTTAGCTCGTTTTTACAAAAAAGTCTTCTAAAAACTCTTTTAAACTGTTTTTATGTGGAAGACCACCTAAAAAACTAATTTGGTTTTGCAATGTGAGCATATAAGGCCCTAAACGATGACGACAGTGGAGGTGTGGGTAAAATAGTAAAATACACTCATATCCCACTGGTACTCAAATTACATCTGATATCATTTATTACTTTGTACTGTTGCTAAGTACTCTCTGGGAAGTTAATATCAAAAGTCCTGGTTAGGAAGAGAGGTGGCGTCGGAACAACTTGAAAAACATTAAAAAGAAGTATGCCTTTTCTCATCACAATGTATTTTGTCCTATTTTTCTGGTATGACAACTGCAGGATTAAACTGTTTATAAAGCTCAAAATTTAACTGTGCATTACCAAGGCACCGGACTTCACAGTAGTAAAATTGTTGTATAACAGGTGCAACACTACACCATTTTCACTTTGTGTAAGTTTTGGGAAGTTCATAGCAGTCTGTGTGGCATTTTTTGGAAAGTATTCATGCTTTAGAGAATTCTGAGTGTGTCTTTTTATTGTGCAACACTGTTGACATGCTAGTTTAATTCCAGTTTAAACTCTAACATATTTTGTGTTCGCATAGTTTTTGGGTCAAGCGAACAGATGAGAGAGTGTGTAAATGTGTTGTTATGGTCCATGATGGCTTAACCACTGCTGGTGAGAGAACCAGCATCTTCATCGCCATACGTGCCACGCTCGATAGTTGTGCAACAGCAGCCACCAGTGGGTTTCTTTACCACAGGTTCCCAAGCCTGATAAGGATTTCTTTACACAAGGTCCAAAGCATGGTGATACATATCTTTAAGTGTCAGAGGGCAAAGCCAGAAGAGGTCTCTTTCAGGATCCTAAGCTTATGTTTCCTTCAAGCTTCTTGAATTGTTCACAGGTTTCATTAATTTGCTGTAGAATATCATGAGGAAAACTGTACAGCCAACGAGGCAATGTCGCTGAGGGTGCCGGAATAACTGCAATAATGTGCTGTTCAGGAACCCAGCACTAGTCACTCCTTGATGGCCAATAAAATGAATTTACTGGGCTACTTGACATGGAATGGCTCAACAGCAACACAATGATTGATACTGCTTAGAGGTGAATGTGTTAAACACGTAATTTTCAATTGATACTTTGTAAAATGCATGTTGTAATGTCCACAAACTGTTGTACATGTGTAAACCTTACCATGTATTGAATAATACAGAAAATAAATAACAATGTACATTAAATATGTTATATCTCGGAAACCAACTGGTACAGGACATATGACTATATGAAGTTTCTTGCTTCAATTGATTGTTCCTGTCATATCCCTAAATATCGACGCTTCCTCCTGGGACACCCTATACTCTCTGCAAGCCACTTTGCAGTGTGCGGATGAGGGTACTTTTGGTATCACTATACTTTACCCTATTCCTTATTCCATTCACGAATGGTGTGTAGGAAGAATGTCTGTTGATAAACCTCCATATGAGATCTCATTCCCTGCCCCCCCCCCCCTTTTTTTGTCATTTCATGAGATGCATGTGAGAGAAAGTAGTGTTGTCTGCTTTTATCATCTCGATAGCAAAACCCCCCTGTGGGCACACTACTCCTCTTGTAGCGACTGCCACTGGAGTTTGTTGATAATCTCCATTTCACTTTTGGGCTTGCTAAATGATCCCATGACAAAACACTCAGCTTTTTGGGGATCTGCTTCTCTATCTTAATTATCAGTCGACTAAGGGTCCCAGGCTGATAAGCAGTTTCGGTCAAATAGGCAGCTCCTTTCATGGGCGAGTTACTTTTCCGTAAGAATCATTCATTGAATCTCAACATGGCATCTGCTTTTCTGTCAATTAGTTACATTTGCTTATTTGACTTTAGGTTGCTCTCGGCAGTTACTCCTAAGTATATTACAGTTATTACTGTTTACAGTGATTTATCAACAGTGGTGTAATCTAACAGTTATGGATCTCTTTGCCTGTTTCTACACAAAACGTAACATTTATTTACGCTGAATGTCAACTGCCATTCAATGTCCCATTTGTTGATCTTATGCAGAACTTCTTGCATTTCACAGAGGAACCTTCCTGCAGATAACAGCGGTATCTGAAAACAGTCTCACAGAGCTTTCAGTGTAATCCACTACATCATTTTTATATTGTAAACAGTAAGAACCTGATAACACTCTGTTGAGGTACTCCCGGAGTTACTTTATCTGTAAATTTTGTTCCACTAAAAGGTGTTGACATTTTATCTGTTAGGAAGTCTTCAATATAGTCACAATGTCCAATACTCAATAATTATTTCACTAAATGATGGTGCAGAACTCTATTGAATGTCTTCTGGTATTCAAAGAACACAACATTAACTTGGATGTCATTGTCTACTGTCATCTGGCTGTCACTGATGAACAGTGTGTTGTCACAAGATCTTTATTTACTGAATCCACGTCACTCTTTATAGAAGAGATTTTTGTTCTGCAAAAACTTCATAATGCATGAGCATAGAACATGTTCCATAATTATTTGTCGCCATTACAGGTCTGTTATTGTGTTCATCTGCCAGACAACACTTTTGAAAACTGGATTGAGCTGCATATTTTTTTCCAATCATGTAGTACACTTAGTTGCTCCTAAGACCAACAACAAATTGCTCCTAGAAGGGAGCAAGTTCACTCTGGAATCTCATAGGTGTCTCATCCAGCCCAGACATCTGTCCACATTTGAAAAATTTTAGGTGATTTTATTTTCTGCTATCATTTATTTCTGTATGTGTCATTTTGAAATGACTGAAAGGAGGAATCATATTACTGTCATTTGCTGTGAAACCATTTCAGAAGAACCTGTAAGCCTTTCCCAGCATTATCAGTTTGTTTAGATTTGTCTGCTAGTGGAATTGTGTGGCATTGAACTATACTGTTCATGACAGAACTGGGAGGACAGGCTTACATACAAGGTACACATATCGTACTATTAAGTATCTAACCGTGCGCCTAGTGATAGATGCCCTATTGGAAAACCTGTTGTTCCACCATCTAATTCCCCAAAAAATGATCAAAATGATGGAAAGTGTGTCTCGAAATTACACAGAGTTTAAATGAATCTGGATTTATTGTGCTTTTAGTTAGTCTTACTCACATTAACACCATAGTTCCACTCAATTTCTCTTGAATTGGCCATTGGTCTCAGTTTCAATTTGGTCACTGTAATATGTTACTTTTCTTTTATCAGGTCTGAATTTAATCTTAATCTGCATTTATTACACTTGTATGTGCTATTTCTCGCACCTGCGAACTGCCATCCGGGCTTGCTCAGGCCAGACTGACTTATTCATGCATGCAAAAATTGCCATGCACCAAAATCATCTCTCTTTCATGATATGGGGCACCATTGCATCATTTGTGCTGCTACAGCCTGGTAGAGATACGTAAGGATAGGTTCTAAAAGAAACCCCAAGGAAATTTCCAATAACATAAAACTAAAATTGCCTCCTTTTAATTGAAACTAAGAGTCAGATTGATATTCCGAAGTGTACACACACATTCAATCACCCATCCCTTTGCTGGTCAACAGGGCTCAGTTTGAAGTGAGACTCATCGCTGAAGACAATTCTAATCCAGTCAATGGGATTCCAGTTCGAAGACATTATCTGGGGATGCCTTGGATAGTAATGGGATACCAACTTGACTGTCACCTGCCATGTAGCCCGACAACCAGGAGTGATGGTCTGAGGTGTCATTTCTTTTCATGGCAGGATGCCTTTGGTTGTCATCCCTGGCCTTTGGTTGTCATCCCTGGCACTCTTACAGCACAGTGACAATTTGTATGCCCCATTTTATTGCCCTTCATGGAAAACCATCCTGGGCTTACATTTCAGCAAGATAATACTAGACAACACACAGTGAGAGTTTCTGCTGCTTGTCATCATGCTTGCCCTATCCTACCTTGGTTTGGAGCATTATGAGCAGGGTACTCCAACAATCTCAAGATTCTGACAATCTAATGCACCAGTTGGACAGAATTTGGCACAACATCCAGAAACTCTGTCAGTAAGTGCCAAGCCAAATACCTGCTTGCAATAATGCCAGAAGTGGACCAACGCATTATTGAATAGCTCAACTTCTAAAGCTAGCGCTCTCTCCCTCCCTCCCTCCCTCCCTCCCTCCCTCCCTCCCTCCCTCCCTCCCTCCCTCCCTCCCTCCCTCCCTCTCTCTCTCAATTTTTCTGAAATTGTAATCATTTGTTTGTCTGTACACGTTTATCACATCTACCAATTTCTGTCCCATTTGGATAATTTCTTTGTGGTGCATCGTCTTTTTTTGTCTCATTTTTATATAGCGCATTAATTATATGTAGAAAATTTGTGCACCAGGTGGTGATACTGTGTAGTTTAGGAGCCGCAGACATGAAACACTTAACAGTTGTTAAGTGTGCATGCTGCTTTGGAGCACCAATACATTACCTGCACTACAACTACATTACAGGCTACATGTGTCAGGCCTGCCACCTGCATTCCCTACTGATCGGTGGTGGATGTCATCGACCTCACCTGTCAAGACATCAAGCCTCCTGCTGAAACTTCTCCTCCATGGTCCACTTTCAGTCCTGCATTACCTTAGGACACTGGCCTGTAGCCTGGTCCACTGCACTGCAGGCCCACAGTTGCATCATCCCTGTTGAATTCTGTCTCTCCTCTCAACGGCTGACAACATGAAACAAAAAGCAACATGCATTGCGTGCTGTCGGTTCTGGCTAGCAGTTACAATATAGCTGCAGACACCTACTGCATTATCTGTGATGTATCGCAATTGTTGTGCCGTCACATTCTAACAACAGATCGCTGCACTCTGATGTGACAGTTCATAGAGATTGCTGTGTATCAAGATACATCCATAGCAGACTGTTCTTAACACAAATGTAGAAATGCATTATGTTAATAATATGTGGTTCATGGACAAACAATTCCTTCAACATAAACTTATAAATGTTATCTTTTTACTAATATATTGTTTATAATTGATAGTCTCATGTAACACAAAAATACGCAATACTTCATTCACTATTGTCCTGTTTATTACTTTCCTTTAGGAGTGTCTCCTTAGCTGTTCGTTTATCATGTTTTCCATATTGTCTTCTTTCACTACTGCAGCTAGTACACATCATAGTTACTTCTCACCTCCTTCTTTCATTGCTTGTGGTGTAGGTTACATGGAAAAAAGATAAGTTCTCAAAGTTTCACTTTACTTTCTTCACCATAGTTCTTTTGCAACTCCTGCTTGTTTGGCAAAACAGCCTGGTGGTCCAAACTTGATACATCATTTCCTTTATTACAAATCTCATCTTGGAAAGGTAAGCTGCTTCTTCTTTTTTGTCTTCTGTTAATTTCCTTCTTTATATATTGGAATTCCATTACCTCAGCCAATGCTCATCAAATTTACCTCCTCTTCAATATTTGCATACCCAGCTATTGGCTATCTATGAGAAGAACCTAATACTTTTCTCCAGTGTTATCTACTTTCATCGTATAAATTCACTTCATTTCTTCTTAATGCTTCATTCTTCTTAATGTAATTTCATCTTATTTCTCTGTAGTATTTCTTCATAGTTCATAATTTCTGGTCAACAACAATTTCTCCATATAAATATGGCGTGATGATTCATCCATGTGGTACTTTCTCTCTCACAGCACAAGTCCAAAAACGCTGGACTTTTAATAGGCTTCTCACATTTGTCCACACCACCTTTTATGTTTTTTTAAGCCACTAACTGGTAAACTTGGTGTGTAATTTTTTTTTCCTTCCCTCTATCATATTTTCTGCCTCTGTTAAAGCTTCCTGTTCTACCAGCTCACATTTTCACGCCACTAGCTGCTTGTGGACCTGTAGTTTTCGTATCTCTAAATTGGCAGGAGTTTCCCTGTACTCACATTGGGTGGTTGCTTCATGCCCATTATTGGCCTCTCTGCTTTGTATTCTTCTTCACTCAGATTGCAACAGTCTCCTCTGCCTACCATCATTGTGCTGTGTCTGAAATATCATATGCTGCATTTGAGATTCCTTTCTGCTGTGTGATGGATTCTTCACTTCTGTCCGCCAGTGTCAAAGACATTGTTTCATGTGTCCAACAGTCTCTCTATGCACCTTTGAAGCATGAACATTTTTCTTCCTCATGACACCAATTGTATATCCTTACCAGTTAAGTGGACACAGGTTTCACATTCAGTCAGTGCATGTATTACCCGTGTTTTTACAACTGTCACTGTTGTCTTTTCTATTTTGCTTGCAGTGCCTTTTGTGTGGAAGGCCTTGTACTATCCAGCACACACAATTCTATTTGTTATCTTGTGTGTCAATAAATCTATTTCTTGTCACCTCCTTCCACTATCACTATCTCCTTTGGAACTTAAAACTACCAATTACAGTCGTTTTCCTCTTGACCATGACTGCTTTCGTGCACAAACTATTCTCCACTGCTTCCGCCACGTGTTTTTCTAAAGTTGGTTTCAGTTCCTGTACAATGTGGCCCATGGTATGTACTTTTTGTTCTACCAGAGCTATTTCCTTCTCTCCCGTTTTGTGGTGTTATCCAAGCTTATCATTAATTTCCATTTTCCACACTTTGAATATTTCTTTCAGTTGGATCATATCCTTGTTATTTGACAACCTTATTTACTGTATAAGACTTATTAAGACTATTTATTAACTCTGGAATATATCCTACCCTGTCTTTGATGGTTCCACATGTTTGATCTTGCTGCCATCTTGTCTTTCCCCTACTTCTTCCCGCCATACTATTTGGGTTGTAGTCACTTTAAACAAGATTTCTTCCAGTTTGCTACATGCTACTGAAAATCTTGATCTTAAATTGCTTGTTTAATTAATCTTCCCAAATGAGACAAAATTATCCTATTTACTATCTGATCCCCACAAATACCTGAGTGAAACACTACAAGAACACACAGTAACTGTTACAACTCTTGTTACATCAGGTTTTGCCACACTCGAATTTTGGCACTCTTTATAATTTACTGCAGCAATTCTAAACACTTTTCTATAGCAGCGGTAGTAAATCTTCACCCACTTCAATGATCTTAATTATCCATCTACAGCACTTGCGATCCTTACTCGGCCATTTTCTGCTAGTGGTGGTTTCTGTGTGCTGTGATTTGGCATGTTTTTGATCCATATTGCTCTGTTTGTTGTGACATCTTTTTTCCTCTTCTTTCATCATTCGTGTTTCTTGTAGTGGTTGCATCTGGCATTTTAAAGAGTACTGTGTAGCAGTTGTATCATTTCCACAATCTGACACTTCTCATCCAAGTTTCTCGTAGGTTGATACTACTATCACTTCTGTGCCACAGTCATGTCCGCAGATTGAAATCGACCTGCCACCAGTGAGCCAATTGTAAGTCTCCCCCAGTATTGATTTGATTTGCTTCAATACAGGGAGACAAAAGCAATAGTGGTCTTAGTCCACTGTTACCCACAATGAAACTGAGGTTATTGTGCAGTTTCACTCCCTATGATTCTAGTAAAGCTGACCGGTATCCTTCAGAAGTAGCAGGAGACCTGTTGTTAGTTCCTCATTAGACATAATTTCTTCAGACTCTTAATAAGTCGAATATTTTGTCTCTTTTCCCCTCCAGAGCTTTGTATTGGAAGATGAGATGTGGTGCAGTTTTGTCCATATCATCACAGTCTACACTTTGCAGCTTCTTCCTGTATACCAATTGTGTGTATGTGTTTCCTAAAGTTCCCATGGCCAGTCTTAAGCCTTACCACGAGTTTAATCTGTTTCCTGTTTAAGTCCAGGGTTACAGACCTCTTGAAATGTGGCTTTGGCATACTTAGCTTGTCATATTTTTATGTTCATATGATAGTTCAATATTTCGTTTGCTGCCTCCTGATCCAGCTATTTAGTTCTGATTTTACTATTGCCTTAGTTATTGTTAGGACAGGTTCCGGTGCGATAAATGGAGTCATCATGCCTGTCCTGGGCAATTTTATCATCTTGTTCATTGCTACTGATTCCTGAGTGAGTGATCAGGAATCCTCAGCACATTTACCCTGTTGCTTTCCTCTAGTCTCCCATGGGCTTCAGGGCATTCTGTGACTATCTTTGATCTTGTTGCAGGGACTGATTGAGATTTAATAGGTGCTTGGCTGTCTGAATAAATTAGATGCTACCATCCTTGTAGCACGTAATTGAATTCTTCTCCACAAACACTCTGATAGTGTACACTGTATCCTGTATACTCTGACCCTAGTGCCTTCATCTGTATTCAACCCACCAGTCCACCGAGCGAGGTGGCGCAGTGGTTAGACACTGGACTCGCATTCGGGAGGACGACGGTTCAATCCCGCGTCCGGCCATCCTGATTTAGGTTTTCCGTGATTTCCCTAAATCGCTCCAGGTAAATGCTGGGATGGTTCCTTTCAAAGGGCACGGCCGACTTCCTTCCCCGTCCTTCCCTAATCCGATGAGACCGATGACCTCGCTGTCTGGTCTCCTTCCCCAAACCAATCAACCAACCAACCAACCAACCCACCCACCAGTAAATCAGACTGTGTCTCCTGAACAGTGTTGTGGTTCTCTCTTCCACTGTTCCCTTCTTCCAATTGTTACACAGAAAGGTTCGCTAAAGTAGCTGGAAGTTATTGTATGGTCAGCTGTCATTTCCCTGACCGTTCGTATATTCACCACACTCGCTATATTGATGAGACACCACACTCACTATATTGGTGAGAGTGTCTGGATATCCCAAAGGAATCTCATTACTTCCAGTTTTTAACTTGTATGCCCCAGCTGATGCCCATATTGTACCCAAAGGTGTGATGAGTGCATATCTAGCATATCTAGAAATGGGTGGCTGCTAATTACACTTTTTATGGCTAAACAGGCCATTCTCTGCACCATGCTAAGCTCCTTAGCAGCCACCTTCTCTTCTGCATCTATGTCTACAGGACTGCTCTGCAATTCATACATATGTGTCTGGTAGAAGTTCCATCAAACCACTTTCACGCTATTTCTCTACCGTTCCACCCACAAACAGTGTGTAGGAATAACGAACTCTTAACTCTTTGCGTGTGAACTCTCATTTATCTTATTATAATGTTATGGTCATTTCTCCCTACGTAAGTGGGTGTCACAAAAAATTTTCACATAGGGCAACATTGGAGATTGAAATTTCATAAAAAAGATCTTGCCACACTGAAAATGTCTTCATTTTAATGATTGTCACCATGACTAGCACATAACCAAGATACCTTTTTTTATGTACTTTGTCAGTCCAATCTGGTAAGGATCCCATACTGCACAGCAGTACTCTTATCAGGGAATGGACAGGTGTAGGGTAGGCAGTCTGTTTAGTAAACCTGTTGCATCTTCTAACTATTACACCAATAAAATGCAATGTTTGGTTTACCTTCCCCACATTATTTATATGGTGGTTACAGTTATGGTTGTTTGTAATTGCAATTCCTTGATCCTTGGTTAAAATTGACAGCCATTAGATGTGTGTGATTTGTCATGTTACCAAAATTTAACAGATTATTTTTAGTACTCATGTGGATGACTTCACACTTTTCATTATTTAGGATTCATTGCCACTTTTCGCACCATACACACATCTTGTCTAAATCATTTTGCGTTTGGTTTTGATCTTGTAATGACTTTGCAAGATGGTAAATAACAGCATCATCTGCAAACTGTCTAGGAGTGCTGCTCAAACTATCTCCTAAATTGTTTATGCATCATCAATTACTATGAAATGTGACCTTTCTGACAGAATATCACAAATCCAGTCACAAAACTGAGACAACACTCCATACACATGCAATTTGATAAGTAGTAGTTTGTGAGCAGGACTGGTGTCAAAACCCTTCTGAAAATGAAAAAAGATGGAATCAGTTTTAGGTACCTGTTGTTAGCATGCATTACTTCTTGCGAATAAAGAGCTAGTTTTGTTTCAAAAGAATGATATTTTCTGAATCTGTTTTGGTTATTTGTGAATAAATCATTTCCTGCAGGGTAATGCATAATGTCCAAATTTTTCCTTCTTCAAATCAACATTAGTGATATGGCTCAGTAATTCAGCATTATTCCACTTTCCTTTCTTGACCACTGGTGTGACCTATGCAACTTCGCAGTCTTTTAGTATGGATCTTTCGTCAAATTAGTGGTTGTATATTATTGTTAAGCACATAGCTATTATATTAGCATGCTCTGAATGGAATCTAATTCGTATGCAATCTGGACTGGAGGCTTGCCTTTATTAAGTGATTTAAGCTGCTTTGGCACAACGAGGGTAACTACTTCTACATTACTCATGTTCACAGCAGTTATTGGTCTAAATTCTGGAATACTTACTTCATCTTCTTTAGCGAGGGAATTCCAGAAAATTGTGTAAAGTAACTCCACTTTAGTGGCACTGTCATTGATAAAATTACCTATGCTATCACACAGTGAAGGTATTGATTATCTCTTGCCTCTGGTATACTTCACATATGCCCATAATCTCTTTGGAATATTTGCCATATTTTGAGGCAGAGTTTCAGTGTGGAAACTATTAAAAGAATCTAACATTGAAGTTTGTGCTAAATTTTGAGCCTCTGTGAAACTTCACCAATCTTGGGGGTTTTGCACCCTTTTAAATTTGACATGCTTGTTTCGTTACTTCTGCAACAGTATCGTGACCTGCTTAGTGCACCATGGGGAGTCAGTTCCATCTGTTATTAATTTATTTGAAATAAATACCTCCACTGCTTTCGATACCATTCTTCAAATCAAAGCCCCTTTTGGTCTAAACTTTTATAGTTAGTTGGGAAGGAATGGAGGCTGTCTCTTAGGAGGGTGTCTAGCAATTTATTATCTACTTTTTAAATAGATATATTTTGCATATAGTTTTTTAGGGTTGAAGTATTTACACTTACCTTGTAGTCACTAATCCCTACTTTATTCCACCATACCGTAGGCTCATAAATTATCGCAGGTCTTATTACAGTAGTGTATATATCCAGCACATAATTGTGTGGTTTCGACCCCTATTTTTGCGACAGGATTTCCTAGTGATCATGAGATCACTTTTTGCCTTGGAACGTACACTGCTGGAAAAAAAAAATAGCACACCTGGAAAGATGACATTGATTTCGGCGGCATATGCCACTTCGAGGATATTAGGTGTACCGATAATGGTTTTAACATTGTCCGCCAACAGATAGCATAGTGTCATAGCTACCATAGTGCCCTCTGTGTCTACCCTTTAATAGGGAATGCTCATAGCCAGAAGGCTCAGTGTGGTGCAAACATGTGAAGCAAGCAGGCAACCATGCTACGGAGATGCACTCGTGCTTCCTACAGCAGTTGAGCGAGTTTGAAGGAGTCAAATTGTGGCTTTCTAAGTGGTGGGATGGTCCTTTTGGAGAATTGCCAAATAAGTTGGACATACTGCATCAGCTGTGCAACAATGCTGATATCAGACGTCACATGAACATTCTGACACTGGTAAATGAAGTTCTAGGCATCCACGCAGCACGGACACCTACTAGGATCATTATATTCTAAGGGCAGCAGTGGCAGATCATACACCTACCACAGCACAGATAATAGCTTATGAGCCCAGATGTATCAACACGAATTGTTGTGAACCGGTTACTAGTAGTGGTAATGCAGGCACACACATCTGCAGACCGTCTTCCACAGCTTCGACATGCACAGCTCGACTAGTGCTGTCAGAAGATCACTTGGAAGATGTAATGGCATGCTGTGGTCTTCAGCGATGAAAGCAGACTCTGCCTGCACACGAGTGATGATTGTTTGTGCATATAACATAGACCTGGTGAGTGCTGTCTCGTAGGGTGCATTTGTCCATTTGTGCATATAACGTAGACCTGGTGAGTGCTGTCTAGTAGGGTGCATTTGTTCAGTTCACAGTAGCCCCACCCCAGGCCTTATGGTTTGGGGTGTGATAAGCTACAAATCTCATTCTCTGTTGATGTTTCTGAAAGGGACACTAATCAGCACTTGGTAAGTTGCATATGTTGTTAGACCCATTCTTTTGCCAGTCTTGCAACAAGAAGGTGATGCATGGTTACAACAGAATAATGCTCACCCACACACTGCCTGTGAAATTCGGTGTTCTCTGCAGCAACTTCCCTGACTTCTCCAGACTTGTCTCCAATCAGGCACATGTGGGATATTGTGGGACAAGAAGTCAACCAAGAACTCCTGCATAACTACACTATGTGATCAAAAGCATCCAGACACCCCCAAAAACATATATTTCTCATATTAGGTGCATTGTGCTGCGACCTACTGCCAGGTACGCCATATCAGCGACCTCAGTAATCATTAGACATCGTGAGAGAGCAGAATGGGGCACTCCGCGGAACTCACAGACTTCGAACGTGGTCAGGTGATCAGATGTCACTTGCATCATATGCCTGTATGCAAGATTTCCACACTCCTAAACATCCTTAGGTCCACTGTTTCCAAAGTGATAGCAAAGTGCAAACGTTTAGGGACACGAACAGCATAAAAACATACAGACCAAACCTCGTCTGTTGACTGACAGAGACCGCTGACAGTTGAAGAGAGTCGTAATGTGTAATAGGCAGACATCTATCCAGGCCATCACTAGGGAATTCCAAACTATGTTAGGATCCACTGCAAGTACTGTGACAGTTAGGCGGGAGGTGAGAAAACTTGGATTTCATGGTCGAACGGCTGCTTTAAGCCACACATCACACCAGTAAATGCCAAAAGACGTCTTGCTTGGTGTAAGGAGTGTAAACATTGGACGATTGAACGTTGGAAAGATGTTGTGTAGCGTTACAAATCACGGTACACAATGTGACGATCAGATGGCAGGGTTTGGGTATGGCAAATGCCCAGTGAGTGTATTCTGCCAGCATGTGTAGTGCCAACAGTAAAATTGGGAGGCGGTGGTGTTATGGTGTGGTCATGGTTTTTCATGGAGGGGGCTTGCACCCCTTGTTGTTTTGCATGGGACCGAGCGAGGTGGCGCAGTGGTTAGCACACTGGACTCGCATTCGGGAGGACGACGGTTCAATCCCGTCTCCGGCCATCCTGATTTAGGTTTTCCGTGATTTCCCTAAATCGCTTCAGGCAAATGCCAGGATGGTTCCTTTGAAAGGGCACGGCAGATTTCCTTCCCCATACTTCCCTCACCCGAGCTTGCGCTCCGTCTCTAATGACCTCGTTGTCGACGGGACATTAAACACTAATCTCCTCCTCCCTTGTTTTGCATGGCACTATCACAGCACAGGCCTACATCGATGTTTTAAGCACCTACTTGCTTCCTGCTGTTGAAGAGCAATTCGGGGATGGCGATTGCATCTTTCAACACGGTCGATAGCTGTTCATAGTGCACAGCCTGTGGGGGAGTGGTTACACAACAATAACAACCCTGTAATGAACTGGCCTGCACAGAGTCCTGACCTGAGTCCTATAGAACACCTTTGGAATGTTTTGGAATGCCGATTTTGTGCCAGACCTCACCGACCGACATCGATACCTGTCCTTAGTGCAGCACTCCGGGAAGAATGGGCTGCCATTCCCGAAGAAATATTCCAGCACCTGATTGAACATATGCCTGCAAGAGCGGAAGCTGTCATCAAGGCTAAGGGTGGGCCAACACCATATTGAATTCCAGAGTTACCGATGGAGGTCGCCACGAACTTGTAAGTCATTTTCAGCCAGGTGTCCATATACTTTTGATCACATAGTGTATGTGAACAGTTCAAGCAGGCATGGCATAACGTTCCAGGACAGTATTTGCCATATGTTCAGTCAATTGGTTGCCAGAGTCAGCACCTGTTTTGCCACCCATGGAGGCTACACCACATGCTAATATGGGAGTTTCAGCATGGGTCAACACCTGGTGTCTCAGAACTGTGTGGGCTATTTATCTGTAAATGTAATCATTTCATGTGTTCTGTATACATTGTTGAAACAATAAATCTTGAATGGATCAGAAACCTCTAAAAAGGTTTACTAATTTTTTTTTTCCGGCAATGTATATTCTTTATATGATAGGTCCATGATAGATTCGCAAACGAGGTTACCCTTATGTACTTCATAACCCAGGTATAGTTTCATCAATGAGGAACTTGAGAGTCCAGTATTGTCCTCATTAGCAAGGTGAGCTGAGGCCAATACCATTTCCCTCATGCTTCCTTCCTCGTGTTGTTTCATCCTGATGGCCACTAAGTCCCTGGAACAGAAGTCTGTGATCGACATGAATGAAATTCCATTCTGAAGATAAATGCATGTTCGGGAGGTATTTAGATTTCTAGCATAAATCAGCTTACCTCCATTCCTCCGAGGTCTGAAATGCCCCCGTTATGTAGATAGGGTGTCTTGATCAGGGCCATGTCCACCTCCTGTCTTCCCAGTACACGACTGAGAGCAGTTGCTCCTTTACCTTCTTGCAGGTTTATCTGCAACACTTGCAGCATCCAACTTGCGACTATGGTGTCTTCCGACGTCTTTGATTATCCTGATGGCAACCTGCAAGAAACCCAAGTACAATTTCAGGTCCTGTTCTCACACTGCCATCAGGAATTTTTCGCATACTGGGGGTTGGCCATTTGGTGCAACCTTTTGGTTTATTACCTTGCAGTCCTCTCTAGAGACCTTCTGGTTCTGTGCCATAATTTTCTGGAAGAGAGTCTTTTGTGGAAATCATCACCCCACCCCAATGACTATTAAACCATATTGGACTAAAATTGGGCCATATTTGAAGTTGGCAGGTGTAGGTCTGACATGTCTGTAATTGACAAGCATTGTTTTCCATAGTAGTGTTAAAACATTTCTAACAGATGTAAATTTAGAATCATTTTGATGACTGCTGTTTTACATATTGTGAAATTAATCTTGCTCCTTTTTTACTCCAAATATTTAATTCGAATAAGAACACAGAATGTCAGCTGGCAAAAGTTGGTAGAAATTCGTGCATCTGTAAAAGATCAGTTTGCAAAGCATATATCTACTTTCATTGTCATATGTCTACTTTCATTGTCATATGTCTACTTTCATTGTCATATGTTAGTGAAAGATCATGCCAAGAATTCTACAAAATTCTGGTCCTACGTAAAATCACTAAGCAGGTCTATGGCTTCTGTTCAGTCACACATAAACCATCCAGGTGTGTCATAGAAGACAGAAATAGGAAAGTTGAAGTTTTACATTTCCGTTCAAAAGATCATTCACACATTAGGATTGTATGGACATATAATTATTCAACCATCACACAGATTTCAAATCGTTGAGTCCAGATGAAATCCCAGTTCGGTTTTACAGTGTGTACTCTTCGACATTGACCAGTATCCTTAATGTCTGTCTGTCTTGCAGAATTCATGAGCATATTCTTAAGTTCAAATATAATAAATTTCCTTGAGAGAGAGAGAGAGAGAGAGAGAGAGAGAGAGAGAGAGAGAGAGAGAGAGAGAGAGAGAGATTCTATCAACAAATCAATGTATATTTAGAAAGCATTGCTTGTGCAGAATTCAACTTGCCCTATTCTGGCACTATATGCTGCTAACCATGGATGTAGTGCCACAGGCAGATTCAATATTTGTAGATTTCTTGGAATCGTTTCACACAGTGCCCCACTGCAGACTGTTAACAAAGGTCTGACCATACAGAAGTTCTCAGATATGTGAATGGCTTGAAGACTTTTTAAGTAACGAAACCCAGTACTTTGCCACTTACTCTGCAACATTCATTGGAGACAAAGGTATTGTCAAGGGTTCCCCCAAGGAAGTGTGATAGGACTGGACTACTCTTGTTCTGTATGTACATTCAAATATCATATTATTGGAGTGCTGCTTTACACAGCTGATGTAATGTTGCAAAGCATTGTGAAATGGAATGAGCACATAAGGTCTGTTGTAGGGAAGGCGAATGGTTGGCTTCGGTTTATTGTGAGAATTGGTGGAAAATGTAGCTCATCTATAAAGGAGCCAATATACGTAACATTTATGTGACCTGTTTTTTAGTACTGCTGGAGTGTGTGGGATCCCCACCAGATTGGGTTCTAGGTAGATATAGAAGAAATTCATAAGCTTGCTGCTAGATTTGTTTACTCATAGGTTCTATCAATACTCAAGTATTACAGAAATTTTGTATGAATGGAAATTGGTATTCCTGGAGGGAAGATGAGGTTTCTGTGAAACACTGTTTGCAGCACTGGCACTGGTGACTGACTGCAGAACCAGTCTAGTGCCACCAACATATATCTCACATAAGGAATGCAAAGACTAGACTAAATAATAGAAACCAGAGCTCACATCGATCCATATAGACTGGACTGTTGTTTCTCTCTCTCTCTCTCTCTCTCTCTCTCTCTCTCTCTCTCTCTCTCTCTCTCTATTGGTTTGTGTAACAGGCAAGTAAATGAGAAGAAATAGTGCAAGGTGACCTCTGCTGTGCACCATATCATGAGCTGCAGAGTATGTATGTAGTTCTTGTTAATCCCAGTCTATTTACATGGTTTTATATTACCAGACACAAGATGAATCCTCCTCAGGAAGTTGAACCGATCCTTAAAAAAGTGTAGCAGACTGGGCTTCATACATAGTTCATCCTAATTGTATAAATCAGAAGTCATATTACTCAATGGAATGCTTTCCCATCACTACTGATTCCATGTTACATTTCCCACATTTTAAGTTTTCTTTGATGTCGTCATAACCATTGATTTTCATACAGATTTCTCCAAAAAGTGCTATTCCTGCTCAAAGTCAGCCTTGAAACAAAGCAGAAAATGCAGACTACAGGGAAAGTTATTGATCATGTAACACATTGTTATCGTGGCAAGTAAGATTTTCTTTGTCGGTGTGTTGGGTCATGGCCTCCTGTATTATAGGTCTGCAGTGTTTAGAAGGGTGGGAAAGTATACGGAGTCACTGCCTTAGTGATAATCACAATCTGACGATAGTGACTCTAGTGGCATCCTTCGTTCTGCTCATTGTGTTGTATTACAACTACTTAGATTTAACTTCAGAGTCATTTATACACTGCTTTTGAAGAAGTCAGTCTCTATAATGGGCCTTCATGAATTATTGTTACTTGTGCAAGAAATACGCTAATCCGTACTATGCGCCTTGTCTTGGGTTGGTACGATCTGATGTTAGACATAAACATTGTGCCGCAAGGTGCTCCGTAGACAATTTCCACCCTCTTTCTCACCAACCACATCCCCGAACTGAATGACTGTCTTATTGGCAGCCAAACTGTAGATTTCGTACTTACTGTTCTGTGTTCATGAAGACTACCAAATTTAGTGCTTTAACCAATATTGTGTTTAAAAGTTTTGTTTACCATAATTTTATACTGATTATCAAAAATATTTCTCACATCAGAATATGAATATCTTCTTAATGTGGTTTGTAATTGCTGTTAGAAAGAAACAAGACTGAATAATTATTTTGGATGTTTAAAGAGGCAAAATTTTAATTCTTTTAATTTCATATTTTGAACAATATAAAGAGAATTACAGTAAGAATAATTTATTCATTCTTACTTGGGTTTCCTTTGCTTTCCTGCATTTTACACTTCCTTGCGTTTTTTTGAGTCAGTCTGCTGAAAAGTGTAAGAAGGACTTTTCCTGTATTTATGGTAGGTAAATGCTTCTGAGATCTGTTATCATGGGCGTGTTGTTGCTAGTTAGGTATGACTGTTCCCAGTTTTTGCTAAATTTATATGCTACAAGTATTGTGGTAATTATGATGATGGATTATGGCAATGGCGAGGAGGAGGATAATTCTGAAATTTAGAAACCTAGCACATGTCAATCTGAACAGTACATTAATTTTCTGAAGAACTGCCCAGTCACTACTTAAACATAGAAAATGCACTATCATTTGTGAAAGTTACAAAACCAATAAGAACGGATTTGACTGTTATAAACTTTACAGCTCACATTAGGTAAATGACAAAAAAAAAAAAAAAAAAAAAAGAGAATCTGATGGCAGAAGTATAAGATTTCTTGCTTTATGGTTTCAGTCCCAGTGTACTGCTATCAGAACTTTCAGATTTTGTACCATGGAATCAAAGAAGGCCTCTGAATGTTCCTGGAGCACCTCCCTACTTCAACTATGTGAAAACCCATAAGGCAACAATAGTAACAACCAGTTTTCTTCCAAACTGGTTCCACAGCCATCAGATACTGGTTAAATGAAGACATGTTTCTACTGAAGCTGTAACTTTATGTAATACATTTATTTGCTATTGGCAATTTCAATCTCATAGTCATTATCAAGTATTCGCATGTAAGTGGTTGTACATCTAGTGTTTGCAGACCTAAAGTGAAGTAAGAGGGGAAAAAATATTTGAAAGAATGCCGAGGCATGTTTCAGCTAGTTTTGTCAAACCGTGGCATTTGACAACTATTTTTGAACATTTTCGCATCTAGTGGGCTGATAACAGCATGTTACTGTCAGTTTCACCAGCATGCCATTATTAGGCCATTGACAATAAGATGAGTGAGTAATCAAGAATAGCTGTCAGTATGCCATGGTTCGACAAAGCTGGCTGGAGAATGCTTCGTGATTCTTTTTAATAATTTGTTTTTATGTTACGTGTGGTCTGCAAGCATTAGATTTGCAGCCATTTACATGCAAATGCTTGATAATGAACGTGAAATTGAAACAGACGTATAGCAGATATAATGATTACATTTAACTAGCAATAGAAGTAGTTGCTGGTGGTTCTCGATAAGAAAATTGCCCACAAACACATGCCTAAGATGTGTGGGGAAACATGTCACATGACTGCGCAGGTCAGCATAGCAGTGATTCCAATTATGTTTCTTACCACGCTGAAATAAAGCCTAAAGAGTTCCCTGAAGAACCGACAGTATTGTGGACTCTAAAACTGTCCCGACAAAATGGTTACTATTCAGATTGTCACCTG
Organism: Schistocerca piceifrons; assembly: GCF_021461385.2. NCBI lineage: Eukaryota > Metazoa > Arthropoda > Insecta > Orthoptera > Acrididae > Schistocerca > Schistocerca piceifrons. Next base: position 292,619,742 of record NC_060149.1, on the reverse strand, counting down.
TGTGTAAAAACGTTTAGGTAGTACGCTCTATGTGTGAAATGATATCAAAAATCTTTGCTGTGTTGCTCAATAATGTGAACTTCCATATTTAAGATTGCCATGGTCATGTCTAACATGAATCGTGGGAATGGTCTTCTGGAACATGTTTGACAGCACAGTGCAAGTTGAATGGTTATTACATTTGTTTACATAAAACAAGAAAAATCACAAAAGCAGCCATAACTGGAGACCTAAATCAATTGACGCAACAGATGACTGTATTGTTACCAGTGTGGCTGCATAAAATTAGCATATGCAAACCATCAACATTGCAATCCCATTATGTGATTTAGATGTAGCAAATAAATATATATTTATAAAACAGAATGACAGTTCCTTCTATAAGAATAAGAGGAGACAGCTTAGTCAACTTACCTGAATAGCATTGAAGTATAATGTTTCAAACTTTCTGTGATAGTGTCATTGGCAGGTCAAAGGCGGGCAGAGGTGACTGGGTGATGAATTGTTTGTTCTTTTGCTGTTCAAAGAATATAGCAATTTCTGGCCACAGATGCAGTGTCCACTAGTTTCAGCCAAGACGTACCAGTGTGTTACTGACCGATATTTGCCATGTTCTACCAAAATAATAAATCTGTGCTTGTTTCGACTATGGTTTACTCTTACTGCAGCCATATTTGTTGCTGGTCACACATTGCCTGTTGTGAGTATGTGTACATGTGACTGGATTGAAAGATAGTTGGAGGCCATTATCCCCTAGGATGAGTTTTTGTAGCTCATAAAGTAGCAGGATACATATTTTAATGTGGTAGGAAGCTAGAATTTGTTATCCATTAAATATCCAATTATGGTATGCCTTTCTACAGGGCAATCGGTATCTGCCATGGTGTATCTTTATGTGGATGCACAAACACACCATTTCATTCCATGTAAATCTGTGAGCGTGGAGGTTTGCAGATAAAGAACTCCTGCTACTTATCAGTGACAATATACCATTGCAGTATGTAGTGATTTCATCATTCAACGAAACAGACCAGCTACACGGAATTTGTATTGCAAATTAATATTGTGAATAGCAGACAGTTCACCAAATTAAGTGGTTAGTAGACCTTGTAACACTGCATATGCTATTGTTTTCTTCTTCTTCTTCTTCTTCTTCTTCTTCACAAGCTAAATTATTTGTGTGTGTTCAACATTATCGTACTCCCGTGCCCTGTTCCAGTGTGCGGGAAGAGCAACAGTCAGTACAGTCATGTATAAACATGAATTTTTCTGATTGTACTGTCACAACATTTCTTGGAGTATGCATACGAAGCAATATAAAGTGAAGTAACCACATAAAACTAATCACAGGTGAGGCAAATATCAGACTAACAATGTCAAAGAATCTTCAGGAAGTGTAGTAGTCCACACACGAAGGAGGTGATTTACAAAACCCTCGTTACACCAACACTTGAATATTTCTCATCAGTCTAAGATCCGTACCAGATAGGATTGATAAAGGATATAGAGAAGATCTAAAGAAGAGCTGTGTATTTCATCACAGGTTCATGTAGTGAATGTGGGACTGTCACAGAAGTACTCATCCAACTCTAGTAGATCTCATAAAGAGATCATGTAAATAAAATTAGAGATATTCAGCCCCATATGGAGCCCTACTAACAATCATCCTGTGCGTGGACCATCCATGATTTGCACAGGAAATGGGGAAGTGACAGTGGTACACAAAGTACCCTCTGCCACACACCTTAAGGTGATTTGTGGAGTAGAGATGTAGTTGCAGATATATATTGCAAGAAGTAGTTTGTGGGTGCTCACTTGAATCCTACATATCATCTTTGAAATGCCCTCTGTAGGCATGTTGCTGGTCACATTACTCTTCCTCCTCCAAACACACGTCTAGTTAAAAGCAGCTTTGCTAGTAGAATGATATTCATATAATTAAAATTTTATTTGGAGTCTATGATTAAAACTTACACATTTCATGCAGTGGCTAGTCAGTGAGCTTCTGATTTGCTATTTTGGAATATAAACAAGTTGCTGTAAACAGCCTAAACTTATAATTGAAATGAAAGTGTTAGTTTTACAACCACTGTCAGTAAATAAAACTATAATTGGGTTGTTCATGATTGCTGAGTTCTTACAAGCACTGTAGCTGTATGGCATTTGCCTCTTAAGAATCCGCACAGTCATCAACAGCGTCAAACATTTTATTTGGTATATTAATGTTCATTGAAATCATTCCCTGTTGACATTATGCTAGTTTATCGACATATCTTTTATGTACACTTATAACCTGCCCTTAGCTCAAACGTAGTCATCTGGTTTGAAAAGTGATTTTCAGGATTTATTCAGGGAATACCAGATCTTCTGCTCTTTGATCTAAGTTTAATTTGATTCAACAAAACTTTTTGAGTTGGTCATTTTTCACAAACTGCATTAACACTGCATTGAGTATAGACACAAGTTGCTAAATGGAGTTGTTATACTAATGCAAGAAAAGGATATGGACAGATTGTGTGCAAATTTGTGCACACTGTTCTACATTGTTAGATGGGAAATTGATTCTTAGTCATCCCTTACAGCGGCTGTGGTCTTCTTTCAGGAAAGGCAACTTCCCCACCATGAGAACTCTTCACTTTTCAGTTTAGAGACAAGCTATACCTCCCCAGCATTTTCTGTCCAGCCTTTTATTTGAGCAGACAAAATAACTTTGCTGAGCTCGTGTCCATATAGTGAAGTTATTTGCAGTGTACGAAACGAGTACTTACTCCTAGTAGTTAAGTGCACTTTTATGTAAAATATATTCTTATAAACTGAGACTGAGGAGTGCGTAATTTGAAAGCATGTTGTTATAAGTGATGTATGTAGCATTGGAGGGAAAGGGATTGGGTTGGGAAATGTGGCCTCTTGCTCCCATCTGTTGTTGACAGCATATTGCTCATGCTCCGAAAATTATTCGAACTATTGATAACGGAGTCAATTAAATCACCAAATTCGAATACATTTTACCAGCATGCTACACTTGGAACGGGTTCTTCACTGTGGAAGACAGTTGGCAGCTCCACCTGTGAAGCTATTTTTACATAATAGCTCACTTAATGACTGAAGATAAATACTCACTCAAAAAACTGAAAATAAATCCACTATATAACCACAAGGTTAGTGAAGTTATTTTTCCTACTCGTGTATGTAAGAAAAATGGGCAGGAAATGCTGGGCAGATACAGTCTGTATGTAAACTGAAAAGTGAGCAGGCCTCATGATGTGAGAAGTTGGCTTTACCAGAAGAACGCTAAAACTGTGTTTCAGGATAACTAAAGAACAATTTCCTCTCCAGCAGTGTAGAAAAGTCCGAAGAGATTTACATAGAATCTGTCCGTATGTGTTTCTTGCATAGTATAATTATTAATGTGTGTGTGAACTGTATATAGTGTTAGCAGATACTGTGGAAAATAAGTCACCTTGCCATGTCTGTATATTGCATCGCCAATGATTCGTAAGCAAGCTGCGTAAGAGTTGGTATAACTTTGTTGAATACCATTTAGTTGCTTTTTGCGATGTAGTGGGGTAGAGATACTGGGAAATAACCTGCTCACTCTTTTAAAGAGTGGAACCCTACTGTGCCCACACTAGCATGGTAATCATCACAAAAAGTTCTTCTGTCAACTCTCCAAGGGTTAGTTATCCAAATTGAGGAGATCGTAGTATGTAGGACAGTGATGATGTTTGTATGTCTGGGTTGATTAACCACTAATACGGCCCTTCGGGAGTTAGTGGTGGACAGAATTACATGAAGAACTAGGGAGTTAAGGAAAGAGGGAAAAAATTGCCATTGTAAGTGCCATGGGAAAAAAGTCTCCACGACAGTCTCATCAGGAAGTAAGGGCAGTAGCAGTCTTGCCTGCTGTCTGCGACAGAGCGTGCAAGTTTGATATCAGTGTTGTAGCCATCTGTTTGTTGTAAAGAGGTCAGCCCAAATAGATATAACAGTACCATGCACCGTTAGTTGCAGGGTAGGGGTCTGGTGCAGGCCACTGCCCATGCATGTTTCAGTGTTTATGGTTGGAAGTGTTACTGTCTTCTCTGTTGGAGTAGCAGCAGTAACAGGTGTCTTCTTCTCTGTGACCATCCCAGTGGCTTCTCACATCTCTGGGGTTCCCAGTGCTGCGGTCGGCCACTCAGTAGGATCTCTTCCCACCTTCCACTCTGAGGGTGGGGCAGTGGTGAGGGCAGGCTGATCTTCTGTTGCAGCATGGAGGTCACGCGCAAGTGCCACAAGCAGTTTCTTCACCTGGCGACATGTCTTCTCCATCTCTGCAGCTACGGCATCCTTGAGGACAGCCCTTTCTGCCACTACAACGGCCTTGAAGGCCACATTTGTCTCTTCAAATACTTGTTGCAATGTGGTGTGCAAGTCCTCGGTCGTCTTAGGTTTAGCCAGCATTTCTTGCCTGCAGCCGGTCAGCGCCACAATTGGTGGGACATTCCATCCATTCGCATGCTGTGGGGCTGCTATCATTTCCTCATTCTGCTACCCTGGCTTCAGATTTGCCAGTCAGCGTCGCCTTGTTCACTGTTGCGTCTTTGCTGCAGGGGCCACCATCCTGCCGTTGGCCAGGCTACAGCTTGAGTTAGCAACATGGGGAGTGCTGCAGGGAGGGCACATTGGCATTTCTTCCCTATGTCTGTTGGAAGTGTAGTAAAGATATTCAAGAAAACCATAAAAAAGTGACCTTTAAATGCCCCTTCACCCCTGCACTAGCACTCCACCGGTAAGGGTTTTTACTATGTCAGTTATTACACCTCCCGTACTGCTGTACAAAAATTTGTGGTTGTATAATTTTTTCCCCTAATTTTCCTGTATTGACTGGACTACATGCACAAAATTCCAACGCGTCATTATTGTGTACTGAACTATGAAGGAGACAAACCCCTTTCATTGCTTTACAGGATAGAATTTGATGGGATCTTTACCAAAGTAGCCTCCAAAAGAAGGTGATGGTCTTTGAGGTATGTTCAAAAGGCTACTCACATGTGAGAAGCAGGTGAGGTCAGGAGAATCCCACAATTATCATCATTGGTTTGCATCCCCTCTTGATTTTTAACTCTGCAAAAGGTGTTTTGAAGCAATAAAAATTTGAATTTGAATTTGCATTCAGTATGTCTGTTTTACCTGTATGTTTGTGAAAATCCAGTATTTCTAGTACCAGTATAAACAATGTACAGTACCTCAAAATGGGAGGGAAGTATGATGACAACTAATGGCATGCCAAAAGGTTCCTTAAAATCCCATTGTTGATGGTTAAGGCTTTGTGGAATATTAAGTTACCAGCACCTCAGAACTCGTAAAATGCATATTCAGTGTTTTGTCACAAATGATAAAATATACATTCATCAGAACATGGCCCATATGTGCTGACATGGCAATTGAGTATTCAGTGTCCTCAAAGTGCCAGTGCCCATGAACTATATATGATCGGTTATATAGTGTTCTAGGATAAATGCAGTGCCTCTTTGGTTTGAGAACAAGTATATTAGCATATCTGAATGCAGTATTTCTCAGTGAATTTCACTTATGTATTCTCAGGTTTATAAGCTAAGTAATGGTGTAATCATGGAACTGTTTCACTTGTTTTCTACTTGGAATCTTCAAATGAGCTCATCTTCAGAATTTCCTGGAATGTAAGAAGTAAGAAACTTGGCAAAATATTACTTCAAGACAACACTGTTACTCAGCTGGTATTCCAGTATGGTATTTTATTAAATATATAGACATTTTAATTTCAGCATGCTTCTAATTGCACAAAAAACTGATTTTGCTCATGTGGGTAGTTTGGTTTGTGAATTTAATAATTTGTTTGTGTTATTAATAATACATAGAATTAATTTATCTCATTATACATTTTTAGTGAAGCATTTTATGTGCCACCATATTTCCTTAATGTGCACATTTATTAAATCTACCCATGATATTATGACAGGTTACCCCTATATAACAGTGGTGCAGGATCAACATATTACGCTAGGTGTCAGTATACAATAGAAATGTGCACCATGTCCAAAATTGCTTCTCTACAGGTCAGTGACATAGAACGTGATATTTAGCCATCTGGTGTGTGTGTTACATTCTTCTACTAACTTTATTCATGCAGTTTAATTTATTGCTTCTATATTGATTTTGTTCTTTAAGATTTGTGACCAACATGACATTCTGCTGTTTTATAAAATGTACATTTTATCAGGTTGAGAAACACCCCTGCTAATCTGCAGGATCCTTTTATTTCTGATCCCAATGTTCATTTTGTCACACACAATCTGGAATCGGATACTTAGGTCATCATCAAGAACTAATGTAAATCAGTATGGTTGGCTATAAATAAGCTGGAGTTGTTGGTTGGACCCTTTTTTTTCTCTTTAAACCTTCTTCCTTCTCTAAGGCCTCTATGATCTCCATTAATGTTGGATGTTGTCTTTTTTCAGCTAAAATTTCTATTAGTGCAGAGATGAGTGATATATTGTCACCACCATGATGCTCTTCCAATTTATTCCACAAAAGACAATCAACATTCACATTTGTGCCAATTTTCGTATACTTCTGTGACAGTGTGGTTCTGAAGCTTCAGTGTCCATGTTGCCAATCATCCTGATGGATCTTTCAAGCTTCTCAGACAGGCTAAGAAATGATTGTCAATCACAACAGAGATGTTCTACCATATAAATAGGCTAGGAACATACTAACTGCCCAGCAGGACACATTTCCTCTATCATACAGTAATTCTTCTTAGATTTTTTAAATTCCCTGGATATATAGGCAATCACTCTTTGAGTGACTTTCTAGATTTGCACTAGAACTTCTCCTATCCTGTAACTGCTAGCATAAGTGTGTTGTGTCTTGGCATTCATGCCATGGTGAAGATGTCAGCACTGTAAAGATATATAGTAAGAAAATATTCTGAGTTACTCTCACATCACAGTTCCTTTTATTGTTGGTTTGTGGTTATGTGTGATTACCTTTGTGTGAATGTGGTATTAATTAATACTTACACTCCATAGAAAGAAGTAGTACATTCCAGGCTACTCAGAGCATATGACTGAAGGCAAGAAGATAGGTACTTGTTAGAGAGAGATATATATAAAAAAGGGGGCACAAGCTTTGTAAACACTACTAGTCTGATTTTCCAGAGTAGCAATCGGACAAGTTTAGCATCTTCCAGCTATTCGTTGCTTTGTTAGTAAGACAGTAACCCTTTTAATTTTTCAGTAAACAAAAAAGGAGTTATTTTACCACAAAATAGTGGTTTCTTTTTTTTTGTCCCTGATAATTCCCAGTATGCATCTACATTACTTACTGAACAGTCCTCAGGCTTTGAATGGTTTTTTCATTTAAAGGCTGCCTCACTGTTACAAGTCAAATCCAATTACACACATGGATTTATAAGCTTTCCTTATAAGTCATATAGAGAGCATAGTTTGGAAAATCTCACTTAGTTGGAAAATCTCACTTAGTTGATCACGTGATTGCCTCCAATACAAGAACCCATTAACTTGTTTTAGGACTTCATTGTTGATATTTACTGTTTTCTTTCCAGTACATTGGTTATAAATTATTCTAGTCTCAGGATAATTCATTTTCAGTTCTAATGTCAAACTTGCTCTATTAATTTGTTCCATTCATAGTTGAAGTTTATCTGCACTGGAGATAAACAATACAGTGTCATCAGCAAAATGGAAGTGATTCAGATATGTTCCACAAGAAATATTCTTTCTTGCTCTTCTCCCCAGTTTGAGGCCATGTATCCTATAACATTGCTGATAATAGTTTTAGCGGTAAGAAATTTCCTTGCCTGACTCTGCATTTCTCCCTATCCCAATGAAGCAGCATTGATGTGTATATATTCTTCGGCATACAGATGTATGAAGAATTGACACCTTGTCCCTCAAAGGCTGTGTGTACATATTGTATTGAAAATGAATCAAGAGCTTTCTCAGAAATAGGAATCCTAGACAAAAAGTGGTAAGTCCTACTCGTTGGTCTGTTCCGTAGATCAGGTCTATAATTTTGTTAAGGATTTGAAAACCATTGATCTCTAAAGCTATCTTATCAAAATATATTGCAGTTAGTGATACTTTAAAAATCTTGTATGTTACAGCTAGAAGGGCCAATTAGTCTGTAATATTTCATGAATTGACTTTTTGCAAAAAAAAAAAAAAAAAAAAAAAAAATTCTGCAAGTTTCTTTTATATAATTTTCCCTTTGGCTTTAAAAATATATATTAAAACAGCATATTGTGGCTGCTTCCCTTTCTTCATTAACTTGAACAGTATAACGCACATATGTGACATTACTTCTAGAATGTCATTATTTTTATTATTAATTACTTTTTTACTTCTTCTCTTGAACTGTATGGACATTTAAAGACATTTTGGAATGCCTGTTCTATTTTCTCTCTGTTGGGGTAGCAATGGTGACATCTGCCATAGAGCTATGAAATATTGTCTCCACACAGTATGTTGTTGTTTTGTTTTTGTCATACTTTCTTCTTCATGATTGTTTCTCTTACGAAATTTGGATTCTGTTTCCTTGCAACCTCTCGAATGCATTTCCAAATAGTTATGTAAAATTCAGATTGTTATATCATGTTCCTGGGGCTGTTTGCAAGGAATGTTCACTTTCTTTTTAATAGCTGCCTCATTCCTTTTGACATTTATTTTTTTGTGCTTTCTGTGTGTCTCAAACATATTTTGCTGTTGGAATTGTCAATTTATTGCTCCTTTCATTTACACCTGAATAACCTTTACTTTCGTAGGTGCTGATCTTGTTTCTTAATTGGGTATAATTTTTTCATTATTGTATTTTTGACTTACTGTGTGATGAGTTTGTTTCTTTTTGGGTTAATATAGACTTTTGTTCTATGCATCTTAAGAGTGTGTGGTCCAGAAACTCGTACAATCTTCTTGTATCTCTTGGAGGCTTCACAGGATACTGGCTTCGACAGCAAAAAATAGCCTGTAATAGTTTGCAACAGCCTGCATAGTTAGTTATTAGTGTTACAGCTTGCCATATTTATCATAAATTGTTACTATTCTGATGACGGCATTGTGCAACTGGAGTGTCTCCATCCAACAATGTTTAGTCACTAGGAATATATTAGCTCTGATTCAGTATTATCATGTGATCAGATGCACACACTACAGTTTTACATGAAGGTAATATGTAAAAACATTGCTTCCAAAGTTCATGATTTTCAGGAAATAATATATTTCGTGTCAGAATGTAGTCTGTCAGAATAGTTCCAAATGCAGCACATATTTTGTAATCAACCTTGAATTACTATAGAGCTATGTGCTGTTGTTTTGTGTGCTTGAGTGTGGTCTTTTAGGGGGGTTGTAATTGTATGTTTCCTTCCACCTTTTATCATCTAATTTTCCTGTGAATGTACTAACATAGAATGTTCTTTTCTTATGTTGTGACCTTGCTTATCTGTTAGTTTGCTCTGGCACCCTGCAGGAGGTTAGCATGGTTGTGGAAGTATAATGTGTTGTTTCTACACATACCTAATTTCATGTATGGTTAATTATTATTTATGTCGTTTTCTCTTATATTACATAGCATTTTCAGGCCCTGTGCGTCTCGATTTCTGCTACTAGCTATAGAAAATACTGAAATAGCAGTGCATAATGAGCATGGTGTGTGTGTGTGTGTGTGTGTGTGTGTGTGTGTGTGTGTGTGTGTGTGTGTGTGGCGCGCACTTGCATGCATGTTTAGTGAAAGAATAGAATTTTTGTACATAGCTCACATTTCTGCACAGGGTCCACTTTCTCCTCAAATTGGATTCACAACTGGAGCAGCTTCTCAAGCACGAGGTGTCGCCTCAAGTGATGTTAGTCTTCCTGCAAGTGAACAAGAACAACCAGCTGTATTACATCCATTGTCAGTGTTGCACACTGAAGCAACAACTTCATATGGGGCACATGTAAGGATATAGTTCAAAAGTCATATTTTTCCTCATATTACAATGATTATTGTTATATCCAGAGTGCTTATGACCTTTTTCATATCTTGCTTAATGGAAACTATTAAAATTTATTCTCCATCCTGCGTCCTCCCTCCCTCTCCCCCATCTTCAATTTATGTCAGTTCACTGCCCACCCTTACAACTACCTTTTCCTCCCCCTCCCCTCACCACTATCCCATTAACCCCTGTCACCTCCTCCCCCTTCTGCCCCCCCCTCCCATCTCAGATTCCCCTCTTATATCTTCACCCCTCCCGACTCCTTTAACTGTCTTATCCCTTAAGCACCTATTCGTTTAACCCCCAACCGCTCTCGTGGGACCCCCTTCTTAACACAATCACTCAGACCTCTTCTGTTGATCCTCTACACTAGCTCTTACCGTGCCTTATGGAAATCCTCTTCCCTCACTCTCCCCCTCTGCCATTTCCTCACTTCTTAAATCTTAGCCCCCCCAATTCTCATCTTACCCTCTCGTGCTGCCACCACCTTTCTTCTCCAGCCATCTTAATTCCGTATGCCTTTTATGTTTGTGCTTGATGTTACCATGTTTTTTTGTCTGGATCATTTGTTCAGAAAACACAAGGTGGAAAATATCACTTACATTGCATGTTTTAGAACTTTTTCTTCCCTGCATAATATACTTGCTGTAATCCTCATTATCTATGTAACCTTATACACTTACAGTTACTGAATTAAACTTTAATATTTAGGTACCTACAGCAGTACATGTAGACAGTAGTGGCACAAACAGTAGTGGAGTAATGTCACCTAGCCAGACTGTTACTCGTGAAGAACTCATACGACATCATCGTCCACGACCTGCAGCAATTGACCTCCATGATTTACAACAGGTACATTAAAATATATAAAAATAGGTTATTGTTCACAAAGTAAAATTATTACAAGGATCGTGCAGGTAATTGATTAATAAATCATTAGACAAAGTTTTGAAGTAGCCATATTCCCTAAAATTAGCTGTTAGTTGACTGTAAGTGATCAGATTGCTGAAACTGACAATGCTAGCTTTGTTTCTTACAGGTTCTCATAACTACGTTTTAGAAAGATTTCCTTTAGACATAGTCATGCAAAATTCTGACCCTTGGAATGTGAATGATTTTGTAATTTAAATTGAGTCGAAGTACACTAAGGTGCAAAACTTGATAATGAAAATAACTTTCACCTGACATGTCACTGCCAAGTAACACAACTCAATGAAACTGAGCCATAAATACACAGAACTTCTAACAGTATTGTACAGAAGATAACAGAAAGAAATATTCAATGACATTAACAGAAAAGGTGCTTTTATTCAAAGACAGTAGTTAAACTGAAGTCACCACAATTCATTATGGTCTCCTTGGCATTATAGACAACATTATATGTTTCTTAATAGGGTGTGTGGTCACCATGGACGACAGTGTATGCTCTGCAGTGTGCTCCCATGCTGACTACAAGCGTGGTGAGAAGTTCTTGTGGTAGCACATTTCATTCCTCCACCAGTGCGATTGACTGCTGCTGTATGGCTGGTGGTACTTGTGGACATGCTGCAGTACATCTCCTCAGTGCATCCTACATGTGCTCGATGGGATTTAAATTGGGTTGCAATGAGCAGACCAGTCCATTCACCAAATATCCTTTAGTTCCAAGAGATGCTCGATCTGTGCAGTTTGATGCAGTCGTGCATTGTCATCCATAAAAATGAAGTCAGGACCAAATGCACCTATGAGAAGACGCACACAAAAACGTATTCAAAGATGCACATTAGGCCTCCCCCCCACTGCAACATTTGGACCACCAAAATAATCATGTTCGACAATGTTATTGTGTGTATTACGTGTTCCTACCTCTCGCCATAGGAGGGTACATCCAGCATTGTCGAACATGATTGTTTTGGTGGTCTTGGTGTTACAGTTTGGGGAGGCATGATGTTGCACGAAAATACTGACATCCAAATCTTTGGACACTGTACACTCACCAGTCAGTGGTATTATGACATGGTACTCATTGTGCACGTTTCCAAAAGCTCTATTTGGCGAATTGTTACCTTTACTCCTACCATTGTTTTTATTCTACCAAATTTGTTTTTTAAAGTATTTAAAAAGAATTCCCTGTTTCTTTATACATTTCATTCCTGAATAAGTATTTGTCATAGTTTGAAGATTACTTAGACACAAATTTTGTTACAGTTCTGAAAGTAAAGGAAAAATTCATTTGCTTATAGACATCAATGACTATTGCCCAAAATTTCTGAAACAAACCTGCATTTATTTCAGGAGCTGGCAAAAATACACTCTGGTCCACGTAGGGATCTATCTAGTCAATTTATTTCTCAAACACCTACGTGTAGTCAGGTATGTGCTACATTACATGTATTACACTAATATTTATTGTGAATAATTATCATGTCACGGTTTCTGACCCACCTCATTTCCTTTAACACACATGCCTAAACTGGTTTTGGCACATTTGTGCCATCTTCTTGTAACGTATAGTGAAACAGATTTTATGTCAATACAAGGAACCTAATCCACATATATAACAGATAAAGGTCAACGTAAGTAGTGAAGCACCTCGTCTGACTCAGGTTGTTGGCTGAAGAAATGTGATATAGCTTTATGTAATACTGGTATATTTCTAGATGTTTTTCCAGTTTAGTGGATCTTTATCTGTCACATATCCATTAGGTTCCCCATAGTAATATAAAAGCTGTTTCATTATAGTCTACAGTAAGATGGGGTGAATGTGCAAAGAACTTGTCTAGTTGTATTTATTAACAGAAATATAATGTGATTGGGCTTGTGATATGATATAATTATTCAGTGGATCTGCCAGTATGGTTATTCATAAGTCATTATGCTAAATTGTGAGCATTTTAATTTTTTAAATTTTCAATCAAATTCAGAGGACAGTTCCAGTTGTTAAGATGATGATTGATGTTAGTGTATATGTATATTATCTATTTCCTTATTCTTACACTCATAATTAATTCAAATAGAACAGAAATGTACTGTGAACCTAAAATGGACCTTCTGACATAAACTGTGTTGCCCTGTTAAAAAGAAAAAAAGAACTTTAAGCACTGGACAGCTCACTGTAACAAAGTGTCATATAAATTATGAAATTGTTATGTGGAATAAGATATCACACAGCTATTTTTCACAAAAATGAACTTTTCCACTAGTCACTTTTTGCTTCGTGTGTGAAGGAAAATTCTGGGTAAATAAGGTAAGGTATATACACGGTCCAGTTGTATTAATGTGACCACTATCTATGTTCCCAGAATGAGATTTTCACTCTGCAGCGGAGTGTGCGCTGATATGAAACTTCCTGGCAGATTAAAACTGTGTGCCCGACCGAGTTCGAGTCTCGGTCGGGCACACAGTTTTAATCTGCCAGGAAGTTTCATATCAGCGCACACTCCGCTGCAGAGTGAAAATCTCATTCTGGAAACATCCCCCAGGCTGTGGCTAAGCCATGTCTCCGCAATATCCTTTCTTTCAGGAGTGCTAGTTCTGCAAGGTTCGCAGGAGAGCTTCTGTAAAGTTTGGAAGGTAGGAGACGAGGTACTGGCAGAAGTAAAGCTGTGAGTACCGGGCGTGAGTCGTGCTTCGGTAGCTCAGTTGGTAGAGCACTTGCCAGCGAAAGGCACAGGTCCCGAGTTCGAGTCTCGGTCGGGCACACAGTTTTAATCTGCCAGGAAGTTTCACTATCTATGTTCATTGTCAATGTGCAATAACCACTTATATACGGTGGCAGCACTAGCAGTGAAGGTTATATAAAGTGTGCCGGGGGGGGGGGGGGGGGATGTGGAAAACAGTGCAGTCGTTGTCGTAATGCAGAGATGGAGTGATTCATCTGATGTCCAAAAGACCGTGATAATTGGTTTTTGGGCCAAGGATGGAAGCATTTCCGAAACTACTGACTTTGTAAACTGTTTGTAGGCCACCATGGTTAAACTATACTGTGCATGGCTAAATGGTGCTATCCAAAATTGATGCCGCGGTAACTGTGGTGCACCACGGGCCATAGATGACAGGGGTGAATGATGGCTGTGTAGTTGTGTAGTTGATTTGCAAGAGGGTCTACCAAGTGTGTCTCCTCAACAATCATTCAGCAAATGTTGCTGCAGATGGGCCTCTGCAGCAAGTGCCTGGTTCATGCACCCACACTAACTGCCGATCATTGGCAGCGACGACTGCAATTTGCATGCCAAAACTACAACTGGGTATCCTCTGAGAAGTGACAGGTGTCCTTTTCAGAGGAATCAAATTTTGTGCTCCATCTGACAGATGACTGTTGGTGTGTGAAGTGCCTGAAAGCAAAGGGTCCAAGTCAGAGCATGGAAAGTTATGGTCTGGGGAATGTTTCTGTTGCTTTCCCTTGTCGTTCTGGGAGGCACAATGGATCAACACAAGTACGTATCTATCAATATGCATCTATCCTGGGGGACCTTGCCCACCACAACATGCAGTTCGTTTTTTCCCAGCGCAGTGACATCTGCTGGTCAGGCAATGTAACATGTCACACAGCTTGCAGTGGATGGGTGTGGTTTGAAGAGCACAAGGCTAAGTTCACTGTACTCTACTGGCCACCAAACTCCCTGGATTTGCACCCAATCAAGAATCTGTGGGACCATCTCAATTGGGCTGTTGGCGCCATGGATCCTCAACCAAGAAAACTAATGCAGCTTGCCACAGCACTGGAGTTGGCATGGCTCCACATTCCTGTCGGTACCTTCTAGAACCTCTGTGGCATTTTTCCTGCACATCTTGCTGTTGTCCATGCTGCAAAAGGTGGTTATTTAGGCTTTTGGCATGTGGTCACATTAATGCGACTGGATCATGTATATGAAGGACGTGATACACAACGTACTGATGCTCACAGGCCGAATAGCATAAAGGAGACAAGGTATAGCAGTCTGAAATAAATCTGGGTGAGGAGAGGGAACAATACAGTTTAGACACGGGTGGTGGTGGTGGATGAAGGGGGCTGGGAAATAGTGGGGACGTGGCATAAAACTGTAATGTGGAAGTTGAGGTTGAAGAATATTATACTGAAAGAAACCAGTAATTAAGCTCTGAATGATAGACAAGAATTATTTTATGGCACTTGATCCTGTTCCATAATTTTCAGAATGTGAGAAAGTGGGAGGGGAGGTAAAGCAATAATAATACATTTGCAGTTACCAGATTCTAGAACTTAAGTAATAGGTTGCACATTAAAACATTCAAATCTTTGCCCTTTTGTGTTGTCATGCCGAACTCATTAAGATCCCAAGTTCTGATGTTATTGTTTGCTCATTCTTGCACAGAACTAATTACATCTTGGGCTTGATAGATGTTGTTTGTGAAAATTACCTGTTATTACATTTTGTTCATTTTGTAATGTCACAAAATTTACTCAGAGGGTTTACAAATGGACACTGATATTTTATTCAACATACAACAGTTCAAGGCAGTAGACACTGCCTCTAGAAGTACCTGATTGTTTCTAGAATGAGATTTTCACTCTGCAGCAGTGTGTGCGCTGATATGAAACTTCCTGGCAGATTAAAACTGTGTGCCAGACCAAGACTCGAACTCAGGACGTTTGCCTTTTTCAAGCAAGTAGTCTACCATCTGAGCTATCCAAGCACGACACGACCTGTCCTCACAGCTTCATTTCCACAAGTACCTCATCTCCTACCTTCCTAACTTCACAGAATCTCTGCTGTGAACCTTGCAAGACTAGCACTTCTGGAAGAAAAGATATTGCAGACACATCACTTAGCCACAGCCTGGGGAATGTTTCCAGATTGAGATTTTCACTCTGCAACAGAGTGTGAACTGATATGGAACTTATGGTACTTCCTGGCAGATTAAAAGGCATATGAAAGGCAAAGGTCCCGGGTTCGAGTCTCGGTCCGGCACACAGTTTTAGTCTGCGAGGAAGTCTGATTCTTTGTGTTCCCTTAATGGTCTGAAGTAAAGAAACACAAGTGTATGTGCAAGTCAGCAACATAAAGCACAATACAAAGAAAGTGAAAACAGTTACTACTTGTGAAACAGTTTGAATGAATACAGTAAGAAGCTACTTAGTGGGACACTGCTCATAAAAATAACAAGACTGTCATAAGTAACTAACCTTGTAAAACATAAACAATTGGGGGACCACCCCAATTAGGGGAGCTACACCACAAACTTCCGCTACAGTAAAGGTGTGGTAACTGCCAGAAAACCTTTCAACTTGGATTTGAATGCTTGGGGTTTCTCATTTTCTTTGCCTTAGTTCTGCTGAAAGCCTATTGAAAAATGAAAGATACTAAATAGCACAGATCTTTCTTTATGGTGCTTAAGGAAGTGTGAAAGAAGTGTGTATTGTTTTTCTATCTTGAATGGCTGTTGCAGTTTTTTTTTTTTTTTAAATGAATCAGTATTGTTAACAACAAATTCCCCGATTGGAATGTATATGCAATGGTGGCAGAGGTAGAATACTGAGGCACCTGAACAATGGTCAACATGAAGTTCGTGACATGAGGCCGCACATCTGCCTGAATAAATGTTAGTGATTACTTTATTACCTCTATGATTTACGTTACTTTCTACATCTTTCACATTAACACTTGTCATCTGAAAAAAGAAAAATTTGTGGATGATCTGTTATGTGTAGTGGCAGATTATTTATATAGATGAAGAAAAGCCATAGATCCTGAGCAGAACCCTGTGGGGTCATTCCATGTCAGTTCAACCAGGGGCTCCAGCTCATAGTTTCAGATTTGACTGAAATTCAGTACACTAATTCTACCATGTGTGGAACACTCATGTACAAAGTATTAGTTTCCCCTGCCAATTAGTTCCAGAATTATGACTTGTGAAAGAAGGTGGCGTGACCCGGAAATTGCAACCCCGCATCTGGCAATCTATCTTCAGACCCAACTTCAGGTCTTTGGAACTATTCCACACTGTCCAGTGAAATTTTTACAACCCAGTAACATCCATTTAGAGAACACACTCCTTGAATCAAAACACCAACAACATATTTCTGAGGGAAAATAAAAAATTCCAAAATGTGATTAAAAAATTGTAATACGTTAAAAGGTACATATTGTAGGTGCCTTCTATGCCAAATATAATTCACTCAAAATGGGTATAAATTTTTTGTGGTAAGCTTAATGTGGTCTAAACACACACAGAACTCATCATGCCCATATCAGTCACAAAAACTGAGTTACATGCACACGAAAATGCAAAAATTTGAAAAATTACCTGAAAAACATTGATTTTCGAAGTGTGGTAGCACAAAAGGGACAAGTGGTATCCAAGCCAAATTTCACACACTGCATAAGTAGACCATAATGATGTATATGTCAAAATTTCAGCATGTTATTGCAAGACATTGTGTATGTGCTGAACACTTTTTACACTGGTAAATTTTTTGTTCTGTGGAAGAGTCTATTTGTGGTCTGTAACAATAGTGACAGTCCAGATAATTTTTTTGGGCAATGCCCCAATACCCACAATAATGCTATTAGAGTATCTGTCCTTGCTGTAGTGATGACCACCTGAGTTAAGTCTCAGACCACTAAGGAATTATGCCTCTTTTTGTAATTAATTGGAGAGTCATGTTAAAAGGTGTGGGAACTGGTGAGGCTATCCCTATTTTTGTTCTACCAACCTCTGTGAATTTACTTACAAACCTACTTCATGGATGGGTCCCAATCCATTTTCCAAGAAATTCTAAATGTATCCACTGGGAACCCTTGGAATATTATCTTGCTTATTGTATCTACTTGAAATAACATAGCTAAGGAGGTTTTGAAAACTCATTAACAATTCCGACAGTGCGTAAGCATTCACTTGTCACAGTGTCTGTCAATAATGGAGATGGTTGTGATAGTTGTGAAGTAGTAATGACCATCTCTGAAGCTGCTGTGATGTTCGTTAGTCATTTTAGCACAGAAAGGCATTTATTCTAACTAGAGTTTGTCGCTTGTAATCTGTTGGTATTTCATGCTGTACAGATAATGGTGAAATTTCTTCATTCCACTTATAATATTCAATGCCTTCTGTACTATCTGCGATCAATGTGAGGTGGTTTTATTTCAGTGTCTCTGATGTGAATGTGATTGGATTCTGTGAAGTGTCCGATTTCTAGAGGGATAGTAGCATCCGGGTACCACATTGTAACATGTCCATAGCATCTACTAGTGGCTTCCCTGCTGCAAAATGGCAAGGCAGCATGCTTGCAGCAATTATTACTTCAACTTCTGTGTACTCCATCACATACCTGAGGCCATATAAATAGAACTCCTTCTCTGTGTATTGAAATTGGATCTATCAAGGAATTTGCAGGTTTTCTATCATTTGAAGACAAGTATCCCAGGTTTGTATATCATTTCTTCACAAAATATGGTCCATTTTTCCATAAAACATGGAATAATAAAGTGAGGTATTCCACAAGTAGTTCATTTGACCATCTTGTAATGATTATATTGTCTACATAGTTCACACACCCTAATATTTGTCCAGTAATCTGTTGTAGATATTGCTGGAATGTTGTCAAGGGCACTTGCTGCCCTGAATGAGAGATGGAGTTACTAACATAACTAACAGGATGTATAACAACCACATACTGCTGTAACTCCTCATCCAATGATAGCTGTAAATGTGTGTCGACGTAGTTCACATACCCTTGCGTTTGTTGTGTAATCTGTTGTAGACATTCTATTTTTGAAAATTTTTCCTGCGGACAGTCTTGACAATAAATCTTCATACCATAGTGTAGATAGTGCTACTCTGTGATCATGAGTTTAATGAGCTTTTGAATCTCCACAAATGAATTAGGTTCCATTTGGTTTCTTAATTACAATCTTCTAAGGGACTAAATGATTAGAATTGTTTTGTCAAATTATTCTAGTTGCTTCTGAGAAGTCTGCTAGTTTTGCATTAGCTGCATCCTTTAACATGAATGGGATGTTTAAGTGCCTGCAAAACTTGGGCATACCTCGGGTGTTTTTATTATGTGCACCATGTAGATGTGGTGTGACCTGGTTCTAGCTCAAACAGCTCGGAGGACTGCTGACATAGTGTGTTCAGTTTGTAGTGCAAAATAGTTTCTGGAATCATTTTTATTCCTTCACACATAGATAATGGAGAAGCTTTGGATGTATCCATCCTGAATATATTTCGCAACATGTGCTGATTCAATACTGTTAATGTGATAGAGCACTAGACTGCTGTGTATTTAACTTTGAGTACAAGTTGTTTCACAGTGGAAGATCGTAACACTGTCCCTCCTTTCAGTTGTCGTGCGAATGTTGAAATGGCAGATATTGAGATAACCGATCGCAGAATTGAAAAGCAGCTGCAATCACTTAGTGGAAAGGCTTTAGGACCAGATGAGATACCTATAAGATTCCATAAAGATTATGCAAAAGAACTCACTCCCCTTCTAGCAGTAATTCATTGTAGATCGCTTGAGCAACGAAAGGTGCCTAATGACTGGAAAAAAGTGCAAGTCATTCCTGTTTTTAAGAAAGGCCGTAAGACAGAACCACACAATTATAGACCTATATCGTTGAGGTCAATCTGCTGTAGAATTATGGTACACGTTTTATGCTCAGGAATTATAACGTTCTTGGAAAGTGAACTGCTGGTCTATAAAAGTCAACATGGATTCTGCAAACAGAGATTCTGCAAAACTCGGCTCGCTCTGTTCCTCCATGAGATCCACAGAACAGTCGATAATGGCACTCAGGCTGATGCTGTGTTCCTCGATTTCAGTAAGTCATTTGACACCGTCCCGCATCGCCGTTTAATGAAAAATATACAAACTTACGGAGTATCGGAGCAGACCTGCAATTGAATTCAAGACATTCTTGCAGATAGAACTCAACACATCGCTCTTAACGCAACTAAATCGACAGATGTAAACATAATATCCAGAGTACCACAGGGAAGTGTGATAGGACCGTTGCTGTTCATGATATATATAAATGATCAAGTAGAAAGCGTTGGATGCTCTTTAAGGCTATTCGCAGATGATGCAGTTGTTTATCCAAAGTAGCAACGCCAGAAGATAGTAAGAATTTTCAGAATGACCTGCAGAGAATTGATGAATGGTGCAGACTCTGACAGTTGACCCTGAACATAAATAAATATAACATATTGTGCATACATAGGAAAAGAATTGACTACTGTACAGCTGCACTATTGATGACAAACAGCTGGGGACAGCATCTGCTGTAAAATATCTAGGCGTAACTATCCGGTGCGACCTTAAGTGGAATGACCATATAAAACAGATAGTGAGAAAAGCAGACACAAGACCCAGATTCATCAGAAGAATTTTAAGGAAATGTAACTCATCTATGAAAGAAGTGCCGTATAAGGCACTTGTTCACCCGATTCTTGAATATTGTTCATCTGTCTGGGATCCCTATAAGGTACGGCTGATGGTGGCAAGGGGGGGGGGGGGGGGGGGGAGGAGAAGATCTAACGAAGAGTGGCGTGTTTCACCACGGGATCATTTAGCTGGCGAGAGAGCATTACGAAGATGCTAAACAAACTCCACTGACAGACGTTACAAGAGATACATTGGGCATCACAGAGAGATTTACAATTGAAATTTTGGGACAGCACTTTACGGGAGGAGTCAGACAACATATTACTTCCCCCTACATACATCTCACATATTGACCACAAGGAGAAAATTCAAGAAATTAGAACCTATACAGAGGCTTACCGACAATCATTCTTCCCACGCACTATTCGCGAGTAGAGCAGGGTTGGAGGGATCAGATTTCCACAAAATACTACTAATTCCGTTGGAAATGCTTTCTGTGTAAGGTAAAAAAGCTTTAGACTTTGGTTCCATCTTGTTATTGTTATCACTCACCTTGCACGGTTGGTCAGTAGCGAATCACATGTATGATCTGTCTTTCACTACAACCATTCTGACAAAAGGTGATTACGAGATGAGCGAACTCAGTTGACCCAAATTTTGGGGTCTGAGATGACTTGGGCCCAGTGAACTAAGATACAACTAATTCTTTACTCACACGAAGTGTTAAGTGCTGTCGACAAGCGATTTCAAATTGGTTCTGTATTTCTAGGTTGCTATTGACACCATACCTCACAAGCAGCTTGTAATCAAAATGTGTGCTTATTGAATATTGTCTCAATTATGTGACTGGATTCATGGAACTCATGGTTTATAGTAATTGACAGAGAGTCATAAAGTAAAACAGAAGTAATGCTATAGGCTCCCTGTTGTTCCTTACAAATATAAATGATTTAGTGGACAATCTGAGCAGCCATCGTAGGTTGTTTTCAAATGATGCTGTTGTTTAGCATCTAGTAAAATCATTAGAAGATTAAAACCAACTGCGAGATGATTTCGGTAAGATATCTGTGAGGTGTGAAAATTGGCAATTGTCCCTACATAATGAAAAGTGTGAGCTCATCTACCTGAACACTAAAAGGAATCCAGTAAACTCCATTTGCATGATAAATCCTTCAAACCTTAAGTCTGTAAATTCAAATAAATACCTAGGAATTACAATTATGAGCAACTTAAATTTGAAAGAACACACAGAAAATATTCTGGAGAAGGCAAACCAAAGACTGTGTTTTATTGCCAGAACACTTAGAAGATGCAACAGATCTATTAAAGAGACTGCCTACACTATGGTTGTCAGTCTTCTTCTGGAGTACTGTCATGCGGTTAGGATCCTTACCAAATAGGATTAAAGGAGTACCTCGAGAAAGTTCAGAGAAATGCAGCATATTTTGTATTTTTAAAAAATAGAGGAGAAAGTGTCACAGACATGATACAGGATTTGGGGTGGCCATTGTTAAAACAAAGGGAGTTTCTTGTTCTGGTGGAATCTCATCACAAAATTTCAATCACCAACTTTCTCCTCTGAATGTGAAAATATTTTGTTGACGCCAGCTTATATAGGGAGAAATGATGATCACAATTAAGTAACGAAAAATCACAGCTCACACAGAAATATATAGTTCTTCGTTTTTTCCACACACTGTTCAAGAGAAGACTAACAGAGAATTATTGTGAAGGTGGTTGGATGAACACTCTGTCAGGCACTTAAGTGTGATTTGCAGGGTAGCCATGTAGATGTATGTTTAGATTGTTAAACAACAGTGTAGCACTGCCCTTATTTGCAGGTAAAATAATGATATCCAAAACCACTCCAATTGAGTGTAAAGCAGCCCTCTCAGCAGCTGTTATATTACTGTTGGGTGAATCTACCACAGTCAACACACAACACGCTTCCCTTCTAACCATCTCTGCATAATCAGAGGTAGTTTAAAAATAACTTGTTCAACAGAACTTATAAAATCAACAACACGTAAATGCTTCGGTGCCAGTGTAAAATTTAAACCTTTCCCTTGTCGTCATCTTGTTGAACAATGTTCTGTGTTTGTATTCAGTCACTGTTTTATCCACAACACACAAACAATAAAAATGCAAAGAAACATAAACATACTCTTGTCACAGTGTGATAGTTTGAAACCCTACTAAATAGTTGTTCATCTCCAAGGGACTTGAGAACTGGTTGGTAGGTAGGTAGGTGTAGAAAGGGAGATGTGGCATGATATGAAATATCGGGAACAGCAGTGGCTGTAAGTGAGGCCATGATTTGTTTGCAGTGGCTATGTGTAAGGTATATGCATCATCATCTCTGTAGGTGGTGTGGAAGAGAACGTAATTGTGATGATACTGTGATACAGAGCACTAGTGATCAGAAATGAGCTCTGTATACACACTTTCAGCTTGCCAGTAGGTCATATAATGTCATCGTATTTGCCATTTCCATATGCGTGAAGACTTGATTCGCCAGTCTCTGCACTGCCTGTTAATAACTATAAACATGTCTCTTGAACCTTGTCAGGTTCAAGTGGAGACTACCGGCATAGAAAGGAGAGCAAGTACATGAATTTGTGAGTGTAACTGAGGACTTGTGGCATTGCCTGTACACACAGTGGTTGAGAATGACAATTATCTATACATAGTCTAAATTAATGTTTTTCCGTCTGTATGTGAGGGGGTGATCCCAGCAACTAATGTGGAGATTTCGATGTGATTTTCATTATTTTTGTGAATCCGGGATGGGTCACTAGTTGTTCACCAATACTGTAATACTGATTTGCTAGCAGTGAATATTATTCTGTTTGTACTTACATACGTAGATGTATATATGTACGTGCAACCCCTCCCCCCCCCTCCCCACGCACGCACACACACACACACACACACACACACACACACACACACACACACACACCAGCTCGGTACCCAGAGTTGCCTGCTTATGTATCCATCTCTTACTCCCATCTCCTCATTTCTCTGTCCATCTCCTCTTCCCTTTCCATCCGTCTCCTCCTTTTCCCTTTCCATCCATCTCCTCCTTTTCCCTTTCTGTCCATCTCCTCCTCCCTCTATCTGGTCCATCTTCTCTTCTTCACACTCTGTCTGTCCAACTCCTCCTACGTCCTTCTCTCGCCACATAATCACCCCAATCCCAATTGGAAGTTGCTGGTTATTACACCCACCGTAATTCCCCCCACCCCCCCCACCCCCCTCACCCCACCCGCCCTGCCCCCGGATAGTAAGTAGTATGTGTACAGAGTTTGGTTGAAATCAATCCACTGGTGTAGGAGGAGATGTTTACCCATGTCTTTGCCTGCATAGGCACATTTAACCTATATTTCACACGTATTTAATATATTTCGCGCATATTTACACACATAGTTCATCTTATCTCCCGTGAATTTCGCCCTGCAGATTTGTTTTGACACAGCTCATTGTTTCATGTTATATCTTCTGACCTATATGTTGTACAATTACATAATTTCATAGGTAGATATGATGGAAATACAGTTAGTAATAAAGAAGTAATAAATTAAAGTGCTCTGCTTCATACTGCAATTTTACTGCATGAACAGCCAAGATGCACTAAGCAATAAACTTTATTCCTTTCAACATTTTGTGGGGGTTTTCATCAATTAAAAGTTTTATGAAGGTCTGATATTATGTGTAAAGTTTGTTGCAAGTCACTAAGTATGGTCATTCTAATATACTGGATGAATAAAATATGGATATTTGTGTGTTGTAGACTACACTTCTTTTACACCCACACCTCTTTGATAAGTAGGTAGTTTTTACCCCTTCAGCAATGTACCAAGTTTGGTTGAAATTGGTCCAGTGATTTAGGAGATGTGTAACGTATGTGTGTACATACGTGTGTACATAGATTTTTATAATATGTATGGATATGGATTTATGCGTACTCATGTGTATACGTATGTATGTATGTATGTATGTATGTATGTGTGTACACACTGTGTTTTTTCCTTCAACAAAACTGTTTTAAAGATCACTGTAAATTTATTTTAATATATGCTCTGCATTCAGAGAAAGTCTAGCAGCTACATTGACATGCACATACTTACGACAAGTTGTAGAGTTTGTGACAACAGTACAAGAAATCAGGACACAGTGATGAGGTTTGTTTGCTGAATAGTGTTTAAATATAAAAATAAATTTACACCAGTCTTCAAAAAATTACAAAACTGAATGATATACTAGACAGCTTGCTATTAGCTGGTTTGTTGGTTGATTTGGGGTGGGGACCAACCAGTAAGATCATCGGTACTGTCGGATTAAGGAAGGAAGTCAGCTGTGACCTTTCACAGGAACCACCACAGCACTTACTTTAGGGAAATTGCAGAAAACCTAAATCAGGACAGCTGGATGTGGGTTTGAACCGTCATCCTCCTGAATAAGAGTCCAGTACGCTAACTACTGTGCCACCTTGCTCAGTTTGCTATTAGCCTATAAAGATCAGTTACCGTGCCAAAAGTAATACACAAACTGATGCACATGACTCCTTAGTATATATTAGCAGTCTCGTTCCATTAATGTTGTACATGGAATTCTATCTTGCCCGATCATAGAGATTACTTTAAATGCCTGTTCCTAGCTGTGTTTGTTAAGACAAGCCTGGTGTCATTTAACAACATTTACAAGTAATGTGACAACTTTTTGTTGTTTATTATCGGAAGTTCAAGACACTCTTGAGAGACAATGGTTCACCACCTAGGCATTTCTAGGAGATTGTTTCAAAGGATCATTAAATGCAAATAACGTTATATCATTATATTAATTTAATTTGTGAACAGTATCAACATAAATTGACCTAAGTCAAAAGTATTTAACAGATCATTGTTGCCGTGAACCAGGAAAATGTCACAACATTACGCTCCAGACATGTTAAGCTTGTAGCTACACATGCCAGAGAAGGTACTGTCTTTTCATGTTCTTTCCACCAGCCAAGAATATCAGTTTTTGCCTCTCCAAAACAGTACCCGCGGTGATTGTTGACATGGTCCACATATCTTGCATACCTCTGGAATTTCAATGGATGTGGCTGTTTGATGGCCCGGATGTACTTATGTGTGAACCACAAATAACTGGAGAGAATGGAATCGTAATTTGTAGTAACATTTACTTATAATCATGTTACAGAGTCATAGAATAGCAGGGGTATACAGTTGTGCACTTCCCATTCAGCAACATTTAGAGATCTTGTGGTAATCCTATCATTTCAACCATCCATGTAACTTCTGCATTGTAATTTAAGTATTATCATGCCATCATTATCTAATACAGGGCTCAAGTGATCATCCAGAAGTTTTCACTGCCAGAGAAGTACCATGTATAGGGTTCGATAGTTGACTTGTTCTAGATTATTACCAGCATTGAGTAACATGATAAGCTCGTTTAGTGTCTGCTCTATTTCACTAACAGTGGATACAGTCACTGTAGTGTAGGTTATTTTACATGCATCATCCATCCACATATCAGTTTGGGAAGAAGCTGTTTTTATCGGTCATAGCAGGAGTAACATGTGGAGACAGCACTTTTTTAAGAGCATCTGCAATAGACTTCACTCCATTCTTAAGAATAGTTGGATGAGGTAGTGTAGCCTTCACATCAATTTCACAACCCGCTTCAGCTGCTACAGATAACTAAATTAGCTATCTTTTAGAAACCTGAGGCATGAATCGTACTGATTGGTCTGAGATCTTCGGAGCACTTGAGTGCCACAGACTCACAAGTAGTGTGCTTTTAACATGCAATACTTCACTAACTACAGCAATATCAGAGTGAATAAAGAATTTTTCAATGGAATAATGTAATTTTTTAATGGCCGTCGATGATGAGGTGGAAGTTGTGTGGGTTTTCAATAACATAAGTGAAGAAATTAGACATTTCTTTTTGTGCTGTGGCAGAGCTTTTTGATAAGCTATTGACCTATTATCTCCACTGTTGCATGTTTAATAAAACACTGTTTCGGGATACCATCACAGGTACAACTATATTAGCATATTAGTGACATTAATCTGTGTAAACTGTGCTGAGCTTTGGCAGAGGTCACAAATTTCGACACTGTAACAAGAGAAGTGTAGATGTTAATCAAAACTCGCCACTGATGACACTACTGCACACTTTAGTAAGAGAACAAGTGCATGAGTAGGAAGCAACTGTAGCATGCCAGCCGCTGTGGCTGAGCGGTTCTAGTCCAGAACCGCGCTGCTGCTATGGTTGCAGGTTTGAATCCTGCCTCTGGCATGGGCGTGTGTGATGTCCATAGGTTAGTTAGGTTTAAGTAATTCTAAGTGTAGGGGACTGATGACCTCAGGCGTGAAGTCCCGTAGTGCTTAGAGCCATTTGAACTATTTTTGAACTGCAGCACCACTATTTTCAGACCTGTCATACTCACAGAGCTATAGTGGAAAGGAGAGAGCCCAGTACAGCCAGTGAAGTAACAGCAGCAACATTGGACTTGCACTTCTTGCTCTGTTTCTGATCTCTATGGAGCACCTGAGAGAGGCCTGATCAAAAAAATCCATTTGCCTGTAGATACATGGGATTGTAAAGCAAGCAAATGATGTGGGCTGAATCAGGTGATTAGCAAAATGTGATCAGCAGTCAGCTGCCTGGGGTTGGTGTGCTGCAACTAGCCACAGTAATGAATTGCTGGAAACATGGCTATGGAAACCTGCAGAGAAGTAGTGACTTCCTCAGTGTCTTGGTAACAAGGGGCTAAGGTTTGGAGGGATGATATGGCTCCACTGTGGATGGGGTCACCATTGTTGTTTACCTGTGTTGGACTCCACTGTTGGTGAACTCAGGACTTAGTCAATTGTACACCAATCACTTCCATCTTTGATGATAATGAAGCTTTCAGTACATTGCTGTCTGAGCAAGATTCTGTAATTATAAGTTTTGTTGACATTCACATTTTTACACCATCATATTAACAAATTCTGTGCCTTATTATTTTTCAGTTAACATTGAGAATTGATGCTCATAAAAATTTGAGATCAGTAATGTGGAAACATAATTCAGGGATGTTGGCACATGTATATCATTGGCTGTGGTCAAGTATTGTATTCCAATTTATTTGTATGGGCTTCTAACAGTGACCATGAAGAGCATCCTTTGGATTGTAGGTAGAGAAAGAAAAAAGACAAGTATTACATGACCACTGTTTCACATTTCCTATAGTTTAAAACAGCAGATAACAGTCTCCAAATGTCTATTTAAAAAAGAATTAGCTTAAAGAGCAAGAGCTCAATAAAACACACAATAAATTTCATGTCATGCACACTGCTTGGGTGGTAAACTGAAGATATCTTGTGACCTAACTATAAAATTGAAATATAAAATTAACATCCATAGGTAACTGTAATGTTGTTGCAGTGTTTAAGCTGAAAGGCAGGAAGCACAACAGCACTGCTTATCATTTCAGTGAGTGAATTTTAATAGCAATGGAATGGAAATGAAGTCCCATGCTTCTTGACAGGGCGTAGGGTAACGATGCGAGAGACCTGCAGCACCGTATTTGGCCAAGTCCTAATGGAGGTGGTTTGCCATTGCCTTCCTTCAACTGTAGTGGGGATGAATGATGATGATGAAGATGACACAACATCCAGTCATCTCGGGGCAGGTGAAAATCCCTGACCCCACTGGGAATTGAACCCGGGACCTCATGCTCGGGAAGCGAGAACGCTACTGCAAGACCACGAGCGGCATACTAATAGCAATAGTTACCCAAATAATTTCATTAGAATAAACATTACGTTTATTACCAGTAGCATTGTATTGTTTGTTTTTATTTTAGGTAGCTCCTGGTGTACCTTGCCATCCGATGACATGTCATCCTGCAGGGGTACTACAAGTGCCACATTCTGTTCCTGCACCAGGTGCACAGTCAGCCTCTTATCCTGTTGTCCGGCCATCTGTAACACCTGTACCAAAAGTCGATAGTCTTAACACCACGCCAGATGAAGTACACACAAGTGACAACAAAGTATCAGAAGGAAGTGGGTATGATACTCCTCAGCCTCTTCATGACATCGCAGCAGAGCGTCATAGTACACCAAAGAAAGATCTACAGAAAAAAACAGAATTACTGAGTCAGAAAATTCAAGCACAAGTGCTACACACAACAGGTGAGATTTGTAACATTACTTCACTTTATTCATATGACACTGAAACTATTTTCTCTCAAGTTAGTGAGCTCAGTTGGTTTTCGGTATAGAACAGTGTGCATTGTTATTACTAAGCAGCACTTGACAGGAATTGAAGCAAGTTATTTTTACTGTTAACTTATTGCTTTTACAAAAAGACAGAAATAAAGACCATCCTTAGGAAATTTAAGATTTAGTATATAGAAAGACTGACCAGTAATGAAAGCAGTGCATTTGGCTAAGTATTATCTCTGGAGCTAGACAGACGTGCATATACGAAGCTCTCGCTAAGTTAAGTGATTAATATTGAAATAAGAGCTAATTTAGTTAATATTACATTTTAGACTAGTGTATATACTTCTTCTCTAGGCTATCTATTGAAGGTTTCACTTTTCTGACCATATTTAGATAAAAAAGGAAGTATTTCGTAAAAGGCCGGTAGTTGCTAGTTTTATTTAAGTTTTTTAGGCGTAAATTTCGCGAGAGTGTAGATTTTCATTTTTGACTAGAGTTATCGCTTCAAAGTCAAATTAATTCATGTCGATCATACAGAGCTAGGTAGTTAAAACTTTCAGAAGTAAATTTAAAAATTTGTTTACATCAGTGTTCATTTACGAATTAGTAGGCTACAGGTTACGAAACTACTGTGGTCTTGTGCCAACTTATTCTCTGCTTTTGTGTTAAGTTTGTCTATCAAACCATGTGTGACAAATGTGGTGGTTACTGTAGAAATTTGAAAGATGGAGTGTTCTGTGTAGACTGTAAATTATGGTTTCATTGGGGCGGATGTAGCGGCGAGGAAACAAGGGTAGAAAATGAGGCTCTTCCATGGCAGTGTAGGTTATGTAGAAAGGATAGAAAAATCACTGAACAGGAGGCAAAAATTTGTGCCCTTAAGGCAGAATTAGAAAACGCGAACTTGGAATTATCTAGGTTAAGAGAGGAAAATGAGACTGGGAACTGGGAAAAGGTAGCAAGCAAGGGGTGAAATAGGAAAACACTTGAAAAAACTCCAGAAATTCAATTAGTAAATCAGTTTGGCTTGCTATCTGAAGTGGAGGAAGGGCCTCATCCAGATGTAGTTGAAAATAGGTTGAAGCAGAATATTAGCTTAAAGAAAAATGACAGGTCGGGACCAAACCAGAATAGGAAAAGAAGTAGTCTGCTTATAGGCAGCAGTCATGGGAGCAGTGTGGGCCAGCAGCTTCAGGAGAAATTAAGTGCAGGGTACCAGGTCACAAGTTTTGTGAAACCAAGTGCTAACCTTAGCCAGGTGACAGAAAACGTAGATCAGCTATGCAGCAACTTTGAGAAGAAAGATCGGGTAATTATAGTTGCAGGAGCAGGAAACAGCCTGGCTATGAATCCAAGATACGGTATTAGGAGTGACCTGGATAAAATAGGAACAGAAACACAAATGTGGGGTTTGTGGAGGTCTTTCAGCGCCATGATCAGCTCTGGGTAAACACATGCTGTAACGCATGTTAACACTGAGCTGAACAGGATGCTCCAGACACCGGCAAAATCTCAAATACGTGTTGTTCCAGTAAATGCTATTGGTAGGTGGAGATACACTACACATGGCCTGCACCTGAATAGGTTGGGGAAAAATAAGTTAACTTCTCTATTAGCAGAAACTGTAAGGGGGCCCACAGTCACACAAGGGGGTAATCCCTGTGGTTAATGGGTCCAAGCACACAGATTTTTTAGGTTAAAGACCAGACAGACAATCAAGATAAATAGAATAAAAGAAACCTCATGTACAGTAAATAGGGGTAAAGCTAAGGGCAGTATCAGCCTACTTCATCAGAATATCAGGGGAATAAAAAATAAAGTAGATTAGCTATTAGTGTGTTTAGATGATCTCAAAAATAAGAATGAGATTGATATACTCTGTCTGTCTGAACACCATGTAACTGTGGGCATAGATAGTGTCAGTATAAGTGGGTATAATTTAGCATCTTACACTTGTAGATCTAGTATGGATAAAGGAGGAGTTGCCATTTGCATAAAACAAGGCTATAAATCCAAAACGGTACAAGAAAGAAAATTTTGTGTTGATCAGCACTTTGAGGTTTGTGCATGTGAACTTCGGCTAGATAATGTAGTATTGATATTAGAAACAGTGTACAGGTCCCCATTAGGAGACTGGGAGCAATTCATAAAAAAAGTTTGACTCCCTATTATGCAGTCTGTCGGACAAAAAGAAGAAGTTATTAATCTGTGGTGATTTCAATGTAAACTTTCTAAATAATTCTGAGAGGAAAAGTGAACTAGAAGTGTTATTAACAACATATAACTTAGAATCAGTGATCAATTTCCCTACGTGTATAGCTCAAGACAGTAGCACACTAATAGATAATGTATTTGTACAGAAAGAGGATGTAAAACAATCATATGCTTTCCCTGTGGTAAATGGATTGTCAGACCATGATGCACAACTGATTAACTTACAAAAACTAACAGGGTGTACAGTTCGAAAACCATTAAGTAAAAGTGTAAGGTCGCCCAACCCGGTATCTGTAGAGCACTTCAAAGAAAGCTTAAGAAATGTTAATTGGGGAGATGTAAATAATGAGCCAAATGCTAATGATAATTGCAACATATTTCTTGATAAATTTATATCCATTTTTGAACATTGTTTCCCAACGAAAATTACTAAATGTAACACCACACACATTTCAAAGAAACCTCGGATTACTATAGGTATTAAAGTGTCTTCAGAAAGAAAAAGAAAACTTTATGAGACAGTAAGAACTAGTAAAGATCCAGAAGTAGTTTTACACTATAAAAATTATTGTAACATCTGAGAAAAGTTGTAAAGAAATAAAAAATATGTATGTTAGAGAACAAATTAACAACTCCCGGCAATAAAATCAAATCAATATGGAATGTTGTTAGAAGGGAGACAGGAAAAGTAATCACCGGGGTAGGTAGTGTTACTATTAAGGAGAACGAGACCATCCTAACCAATAGTACACCAGTAGATAACGTATTTAACAACCATTTCTTAAGTGTAGGAGAAAAAATTGGTGAGAATAGTTCGAAAGAAAAAGCCAGGCAGTACATGGAAGAGTCTGTTTTGAAAAATTTAGTCAGATTTTCACCTAACAACCTCTTGTGAAATAAGTAAAATTATTAAATCTTTGAAATATAAATGTTCTGTTGGAGTAGATGATATCTCTAATAAGATATTAAAACAATGTGAAGCAATTACAGCTGATGTTTTGAGTCACATATGTAATGCATCAATAACTCAAGGTATTTTCCCAGACAGGTTAAAATATGCCGTTGTCAGGCCGCCCTACAAAAAGGGGGACACCACAGATGTCAATAATTATTGGCAAGTATCCTTGCTTACAGCATTTTCAAAGATCTTTGAGAAAGTAATGTACTCAGGAATGGTTAGCCATCTCAACAGTAATGGGATACTTAGTAAGTCACAGTTCGGATTTCAAAAATGCTGTTCCACTGAGACAGCAGTATACAATTTCACTGTCCACATAATAGAGTCTTTAAATAGTAAAATGTCACCAATAGGAATTTTCTGTGACTTGTCTAAAGCATTTAACTGTGTGAACCATGACATTACGTTACAAAAATTAGAGTTCTATGGTATAAATGGAGTAGCATATGAGTGGTTTAAGTCATACCTACAGAACAGGAAGCAAAACATTTCCTTATATGGGTAAAGTGATTTAAATAATGCCACTTCATCTAATTGGGGCGAAATTACATTAGGTGTTCACAGGGTTCAATCATGGGTCCCCTTCTGTCATATATATATATATATATATATATATATATATATATATATATATATATATATATATATATATAATGGAAGGAAACATTCCACGTGGGAAAAATTATATATAAATACAAAGATGAGGTGACTTACCGAACAAAAACGCTGGCAGGTCGATAGACACACAAACATACACACAAAATTCAAGCTTTCGCAACAAATTGTTGCCTCATCAGGAAAGAGGGAAGGAGAGGGGAAGACGAAAGGAAGTGGGTTTTAAAGGAGAGGGTAAGGAGTCATTCCAATCCCGGGAGCGGAAAGTTCTTTGCCTCTACACTTCTGCCTCGACTGACATCTCTGCCCAAACTCTTTGTCTTTAAATATGTCTGCTTGTGTCTGTATGTGTGGATGGATATGTGCGTGTGTGCGAGTGTATACCTGTCCTTTTTTCCCCCTAAGGTAAGTCTTTCCGCTCCCGGGATTGGAATGACTCCTTACCCTCTCCTTTAAAACCCACTTCCTTTCGTCTTCCCCTCTCCTTCCCTCTTTCCTGATGAGGCAACAATTTGTTGCGAAAGCTTGAATTTTGTGTGTATGTTTGTGTTTGTTTGTGTGTCTATCGACCTGCCAGCGTTTTTGTTCGGTAAGTCACCTCATCTTTATTTTTTTATATATATATATATATATATATATATATATATATATATATATATATATATATATATATATATATGATTCAATATAATGGAAGGAAACATTCCACGTGGGAAAAATTATATATAAAAACAAAGATGAGGTGACTTACCGAACAAAAGCGCTGGCAGGTCGATAGACACACAAACATACACAAACATACACACAAAATTCAAGCTTTCGCAACAAACTGTTGCCTCATCAGGAAAGAGGGAAGGAGAGGGGAAGACGAAAGGAAGTGGGTTTTAAGGGAGAGGGTAAGGAGTCATTCCAATCCCGGGAGCGGAAAGACTTACCTTAGGGGGAAAAAAGGACAGGTATACACTCGCACACACGCACATATCCTGGTGGATGGATATGTGCGTGTGTGCGAGTGTATACCTGTCCTTTTTTCCCCCTAAGGTAAGTCTTTCCGCTCCCGGGATTGGAATGACTCCTTACCCTCTCCCTTAAAACCCACTTCCTTTCGTCTTCCCCTCTCCTTCCCTCTTTCCTGATGAGGCAACAGTTTGTTGCGAAAGCTTGAATTTTGTGTGTATGTTTGTGTTTGTTTGTGTGTCTATCGACCTGCCAGCGCTTTTGTTCGGTAAGTCACCTCATCTTTGTTTTTTTTATATATATATATATATATATATATATATATATATATATATATATATATATATATATATATATATATATATGTGTGTGTGTGAGAACAACCTCCCTTCCTATCTGAAACAAGAAGCTGAATTGGCACTGTTTGCTGATGATACAAGCATCATTATTAATCCGGTAAAAGAAACTCCAATTGAAAATGATACAAATAAGGTCTTTGGAAAAGTCATTAATTGGTTTTCTGCAAATGGGCTTGCTCTAAACTTTAAAAAAACACAGTACATCCACTTTCTGCTGCAAAAAGTACAGTTCCTTCAATAAATATAACACAGCAACAGAAGTCAATAGACAGGGTAGAGCATACTAAGTTTTTGGGTGTACACATAGATGAGAATCTTAATTGGAAAATTCATATTTTGGATCTTCTAAAGCAACTAGGTTCACTTTTGCAATCAGAATAATTGCCAATTTTGAAGATATAGAAATTAGTAAGCTAACACACTTTCACTCTCTGATGTCATACGGAATAATATTTTGGTGTAACTCCACATTTAGACAAAAAGTATTCACTGCCCAAAAGAAAGTGGTTAGAATAATGTGTGGTGTTCATAGTCGCACATCTTGTAAGCATCTTTTTAAAAGACTGGGAATTCTTACAACAGCCTCACAGTACATTTACTCACTAATGAAATTTTGTTCTCAACAACATGGACCAGTTTAAAAACAACAGTGACATTCATGATTATAATACCAGAAAAAAGAAAGACTTACACTATCCTTTACTCAACCTATCTTTGGCACAGAAAGGGGTAAAATATACTGCTATAAATATTTTCGACAAATTACCATATGAAATAAAATGTCTGACAGATGGCAGTAATAGCTTCAAAAATAAATTGAAATCATATCTCCTTGACAACTCCTTCTATACCATAGATGAATTCTTGGATAGGAATAAATAAATCTATAAATATAGTATATGCATTTTGTGCCATTTAAGGGAGTGGGGTAAATAATAGGAATATTAATCCTTAACCCTGTATTGTAATATATATATTAAAAATATCTTGTTTCATATGTGTATTTCTTGTGCACTTGACATGTTCCACATCATAATGGCTACCGTACCGTGCGATTGATCAATGGAACACGCAACCAACCAACTAACTAACTTTGTGAGTTAATGCAAATGAGTAGAAAAAACAGTCCTATAATGTTTGAATGCAGTATTAGTGGTGTGCTGGTTGACCCAGTCACAGTGATTAAATATCTGGACATAATGTTGCAATGTTATATGAAATGGAACAAACGTATAATATGGTAGTAGGAAAGGCAAATGGCAGACTTCAGTTTCCTGGGAGAATATTAGAAAAGTGTAGCTCATCTATAAAGGAGACCACGTATACAACAGTTGCCTGATCCATTCTTGAATACTGATAAAGTGTTTGAGGTCAAATTAAAGGAAGACATCATAGGACTCGTACAGAGGCATGTAGATGGACATTGTTCCCTGACTTCATTTGTGAATGTAACAAAAAAGGAAATGACTAGCAGTGGTACTAAGTACCCTGTCAAGTACCATATGGTGGCTGATAGTGTTTGTATATGGATGTATATGTAGAGCATGATGAAACTGCAGTTTCACTTGACACGTTTCAGCTTAATGTCAGATGTCTGGCTGGTCAGTGGGCAATATTTTTTCCTTCTGAGCTCACGTTCTAGATGGATTCAAATCTTCAGTCTGCTTGTATCTCCTGCCTATACTTCCAATATGTTGCAGGACAGCCTTTGTGGAGATTGGAAACAAAAGACTGATGTTGCAGCAAATTAAACTTCTATGTCAGTTTGAAGGATGTGCTCAGTTGAGAAGTTAGTGTTTTCCATGATACAGGCTGCAAGCAGTTCATTTTGACCCGAGATATATAGACTGGTCAGATTGATGTAGTCATGTGAGTCTTTTACAGTAGAGCTTGATCTGTTTCCATGGTGTGGAAGAATGCTTCACTGCACAGATGGTAAGTTTGATGCTGCCCAGTCTATTTGTAATATAATGTTTTGATCCCATTAATTCGCCATCTGTATTCTGAGGGAGTAATATATTTGCAACAGATACAATCTATAGTGCACAAATCAGTGATGATGCAGGTATAATTTGCAGAGCAGAACGAGATTACTGTTCTCAAAAGGCTTAGTCCCGCACCAAAACTTGATCCTATCAAATCCAAATGGCCATAAGTGCAACACAGTGTAAGGTAACTGGTCTTGCTCCCCACTAAGCTTAGTGGCCTGTGAGGAGGTGACAGGAAAGGGATTTATTGCCCATGCTATAGGCTCACTCCGTCACAGAATGGAAATGGCAATTGAAGTAAAGGCCTCTGAACAAGATAAGATGCGGTGAAGAATCCACGTGCTGTGCTACCTTTGGAGCCAAAAACATCTAAATAAGAACTGTCATTGTTTCTCTCTTAATTTCACATACTCTACAATACAATGTATTTAAGCAGTCCAGGTCTCTAATAACAGGAAGTAGGTGGCACAGGTTACCTTGCATGTTTCTAAAGTGTGTTTGCATTATACCAAATGTCAAAAAGTTAGTACCATTCAAATCACTGACAAAGTGTTCTACCATCATGAACAGTGTTTTAAACACTGTAGAATGACTGGTTCTTATGTAAAAGGTCAAGATGCTGAAATTTTGACTCCAGCCTTTAGTCTGTTCCGTCAAGTATACTTGGTGTTACAAGAAACATCAGTACACA
This sequence comes from Schistocerca piceifrons, assembly GCF_021461385.2. Classification (NCBI taxonomy): domain Eukaryota; kingdom Metazoa; phylum Arthropoda; class Insecta; order Orthoptera; family Acrididae; genus Schistocerca; species Schistocerca piceifrons. The sequence continues at coordinate 292,583,393 of NC_060149.1, read as the reverse complement.
ATGAAGGCTAGGCTTTTGTGGCTTTGTGATGGCTGTAGTGCTGGTCAGCCAGAAGAATATTGCAGCCATTTTTATCATGAGGTTGAATTGAAGTGTAAAATCAATGTGCTACCATTACTTTCTGTGTTTCTAGATACTGTGTCACTATCTCGCAGGTACAGTAAAGGTTAGGGTAGCTACTACGGAGGTACATGACTGGAATTTCCGGTATTCTGTGGTTAATAACAGAAGTTTTCTCTCTCTTCCTCTGCCTTCAGTTCTTCAATTAGCTGTTATCGAACGAAAGTTGTCAAAACATGTCTATAGCAGCTGCTATTAATGTTGCAGATGGCAGAAGAGACTCGGCACCAGCAATAAGTGCACAGAGAAAGGGACGTTTCAGTGTTGTGACACATTCAACAGCTCCTTCGGGATCACAACAAAAAACGACAGGTGAGAAATGATACAGCTGGCTTTCTCCATTCAAGGGTATGTTTCAACCATGGTATATTTGCTAGAGCAGTTTCTGGTGAAAAATATGTATATAAATTGACTTTTCTTTGTTTCTGACATATCTGTAACATAGTGTCACCTTTTATTTTCTTTGTCTTATTTTTATATATATATATATATATATATATATATATATAAAAACAAAGATGAGGTGACTTACCGAACAAAAGCACTGGCAGGTCGATAGATACACAAACAAACACAAACATACACACAAAATTCAAGCTTTCGCAACAAACTGTTGCCTCATCAGGAAAGAGGGAAGGAGAGTGGAAGACGAAAGGAAGTGGGTTTTAAGGGAGAGGGTAAGGAGTCATTCCAATCCCGGGAGCGGAAAGACTTACCTTAGGGGGAAAAAAGGACAGGTATACACTAGCACACACGCACATATCCATCCACATATACAGACACAAGCAGACATATGCAATATGTCTGCTTGTGTCTGTATGTGTGGATGGATATGTGCGTGTGTGCTAGTGTATACCTGTCCTTTTTTCCCCCTAAGGTAAGTCTTTCCGCTCCCGGGATTGGAATGACTCCTTACCCTCTCCCTTAAAACCCACTTCCTTTCGTCTTCCACTCTCCTTCCCTCTTTCCTGATGAGGCAACAGTTTGTTGCGAAAGCTTGAATTTTGTGTGTATGTTTGTGTTTGTTTGTGTATCTATCGACCTGCCAGCGCTTATATATATATATATGTATATGAAGAGGGAAACATTCCACGTGGTCTTTAAATATGTCTGCTTGTGTGTGTGTGTGTGTGTGTGTGTGTGTGTGTGTGTGTGTGTGTGTGCGCGCGTGCGCGCGCGTGCATAAAAATCTGTGACTCACTCTGGTCCGTGCCAATCATCAATACCATTTCCAGCCATGAATTAACTCATATCACAGCAGATTAGCTGTGTGACTGGTCATGACTCTGAAACAACAAAATATTGGTGCTGCAAATCTCAGATGTCCCATCTCAATCCCCACTGCTGTCACTATATATATATATATATATATATATATATATATATATATATATATATCAGTTGTGTGTGTGTGTGTGTGTGTGTGTGTGTGTGTGTGTGTGTGTGTGTGTGTGTGTGTGTGTGTGTGTGTGTGGGGGGGGGGGGGGCGTAGGTGGGGTGGGGTGGGGGGGGGGGGGACAGTTTTATATATTCATTATTCATTGATGAATTTTGTTGAATACAAAGACTGCATAAAAATCTGTGACTCACTCTGGTCCGTGCCACTCATCAATACCATTTCCAGCCATGAATTAACTCATATCACAGCACATCAGCTGTGTGACTGGTCATGACTCTGAAACAACAAAATATTGGTGCTGCAAATCTCAGATGTCCCATCTGAATCCCCACTGCTGTCACTAATGACCCTCTTTTGGAAAGTCTTAGTAGAGTGTTCTTCTGTTTATTATTTAGTGTCCCTATATATAGCCTGGCATCTGACTGACTTGAATATACTTAGTGACCTATTGGTCATATCCAAATATCTCCTGTAAATGACAGTCTATACCATGCCTGTGGCTACTAACTCATAGTAGAAATTCTTTATTCCTAATTTTCTTCTCTATTCTAATGTTTCAAAGTATATTTGAAGTATTCTGCATATATCTTGCATCTATACCTTAAATCCTTGTAGATAAATTTATCATTCATCAACTTATCCCATTCAAAGTTGTTCATGTTAGCTAAATTTGAAAATTTTAAATCACCCAGCATTCTATTGTTACTAGCCGTTATATGAGGAATGTTGATGACAGATTAAGATAAATATTGCCACGTCGAAACCACAGTCAAGTCAAAATCCGAAGGCAGAGTCCCCATTGAAATGCAACTCTTAGCACTGGAAGCACATTTGTTACTGACATCAAAATACAGCCAGAACAACTGACCACTTGGACAGAGTGTGCAGCTATTTATACAAACATTGAATATTCCAGAATATACAAATGTTACAAAATTAAGAAATTTCAACAACCTTCTATAAATGCTAGTTACTAAATAACAAATAATTATTAGTTGTCGGGTTTGAACTGCTGACCCACAGCACGCCAGACAGTGACACAAACCACTACACTACACTACACTACACTACACTCCATACACTACAGCTGGTAGCATTGCAGTCTCTCATTTGCTGTTTCAGAAGTTCTTATTCGAGCTGACTACATCGCGCCGCATCTAGATCTAGATCTTGTCACTTGTCCTCTGTATACCAGAGCTGGTGGATCCTCATGTTCCAGTCATCTTGTTACATCAGTGGTAGCTCCTCCTGTCGAAGCATCATGAACGTTGAGTGAATCCTCAGTTTCTTTCAATCTCCCATGGATGATCTGCACCTCTGGACTGTAGTAGGGCTTCATACGGGTGACATGGATGTGCCTTTATCTTCTTGACGAAGGGTTGTAATCCTGTCATCTTTGTTATTGGTCAAGCAGTGGAGGATATGATAGTGCCCAAAGTAGCGCTTTAATAATGTTTTCAATAGTCCTACTTTCCGTAAAGTCATAAAGATCCATACCAAGTCTCTGGGTTGTACCTCCCTTGCCAATACTTGGCCTTATTGTGTTCGTAATCTTTCTCCCGGGTGTCCGGAGTCTATATGCATCTTAGGTCCTGGTGATAAAATGTTTCATGTAGTCATCCTTAGTATTGTGTGCTTGAAACGGGAACAGTGCATACATCATCTTTTCAGCCTCATCAGTAAGGAGCATGAAGAATGTTGTGAAACCTGTAATGTCTTGCTTCACTGTGTTGAATGTGAACGTCATTACATTAAGTATTGTATACCAGTCTCTCTGTTTGATATCAACATATGTCGAGAACATACCTGCCAATGTCTTATTAAAGCATTCTTTCAGGCTGTCACTTGACGGGCGGTAGGCAGTTGCCATCCTGTGGGTGATGCTGCACTCTGAAATTATCACTAATACTAGTCTTGACTGACAAGCTTTTCCATGGTCAGGGATTGTCACAAGTGGGTGCTCTGTGCTTCAAAATGATGTCTTCTACAAGGAATGTTGCAATTTCTGGACCTTTGGTAGTCAGCATAACTTTACAGACAGTGTAATCAGTGCAGACAATTATCTATCAATTCCCATTTGTTAACTTCTTGAACCTCCCCAAGAAATTGATTCCAGTACAGGTGGCATTGGTACTACATACCCCAGATGTAATTGAGGTATGTGCATCGGTTGTTGCCTTTCCTTACAGTGGCTCATAGTATCTAATAGATCAGCAGAGACCTGAGCATTTGATTTTGCGTAGATTTTCACAAATATCATGTGATCAGATGCTGAATCATCGTGGAAATACTTCAGGTGCTGGCCACAGATGAGCTGGAATGGCAAGCAATCATTTCCACCCCATTGGATCACAGTTCCTCTTATACAGTGTTCTATTTATTAATCAGAATTCTGTGTTCACCATTCCTCTTTCTTCAAGGCTTATGTGATTTTCAGCAATTCTGAATTTTTCCCTTTGTTTAGCAGCAGTGTCATTTAGTGTAGCAATGACTGAGATTTTGTCAGCACTGCAAAAAGGATAAAATAATAACAACACTTGAAATTTTAGGGCCTCTCACCAGTTGACTCGACGGATTCTATAGGCTAGTCATCTAACATAGAGAATGGTGATACATCACAGCAGTGAATGGTTTGCCAAATAAATATGGCTGGAACTTGTTGGTAGCCAAACAACTCAGACATATTCTTTTTCAGTTGTACAGGATATCAATTCTTGTCAGATCTAGCTCTAATGGGATCTCTTCTGCTCTTTGGCTTGCAGACTGGTTTAACCCATCACGTTCATCTCTTGTGCAGTTATTTCTCATCTTTGTCACCAATACCTCTCTCAGTGCCTCGATGTTAATGCTTCTACTTATTACTGCAATTCGATCAGACTTCGGTCTGATGTCACTAACTCCAGATGGACCATCTCATGACCTCACTGTATAGACCTGTGAACTATCTCATATATCTTGCATACTAGATGGAACAGTACTGTTGTGGTATGTTTTTTCAAGGACCTCAGTAATTCTAAGGAAGTATTGTCCACTCTGGATGCCTTGTTTTGTGATGTGGGTCTACCAGTACTACATCTGATTCTTCTCACAGTGTATCATCTCCCATCTCGTCTCCTCCTACTTCCCCTTTCTGTAATATTGTCTTCAAGTTTATTTCCTTTTATATATCCCTTACACAATTCGGCATTCCCTTCTTTGCTGAGTATTGTCTTGCCATCTGAGCTCTCTGTATTCATGCAACTGCTTCTCTTTCCTCCAATGATTTCATTAGTTTTCCTATAGATGGCATCTATCCTTCTCATGGCAATACATGCTTCTTCAGCTTTGTATTTCTCCTTTAGCCATTCTTTCTTTGCTGGTTGCACTATCTGTCAATGTCATGGATTCCTGCTGGACTTCGCATTTTTCCAATTTAATATTCTGCTGCATTCACTATTTCATTTCTCAAAGTTACCCATTCATCTTCCATTATATTCCTTTCCCCTGTTTCAGTCAACTGTTACTCTATTGGTTCCTTTGAAACTCTCAACAACGTCTGAGTAATTAAATTTATCCAGGTCTCATCTCCTTAATTTCCTATCCTTCTGCAATTTCTTCAGTCATTATCTGCAGTTCATAGTCGATAAATTATGATCAGACTCCTCATCTGCCCGTGGAAATGTTGCAGTTTAAAACCTGGTTTTGAATTATCTTACCATCATGTAATCTACCTGAAACTTCCTAGTGTCTCCAGGTCCCTCTCAAGTATACAACACTCTTTTACTATTCTAAAACCAAGTGTTTGTAGTGATCAAATAGTGCTCTGTGCAAAATTCTACAAAGTGACTTCACTTATTCCTTTCTCACAGCCACCGCTCTCCTGTGATTGTACAGTCACTTCCTTTTCCTCGTATCACATCCCAGTTTCCCATCACAATTAAATTTTTGTTTCCCATAACAGTCAGAATTCTTTTTTTAATTTAATAAATTATCTGGTGAGTTAATAGCCTTGATGATTGGTCTTGGCTTTCTTTCTGGTTTGTCTATGATAATGTGTTCACATTAACGTTACTTATAGTTCATGTGCATTCTTATTTCCTATTCATTATTAGTACTGTTCCAGCGTTGCCCCTATTTGATTTCATTGTGATAACCTTGTACTCACTTTCAATGCAACCAGTGTAGAATGTGGATCAGCTGCATACGAGTTAGTGATGCCATGCTGCTGCTCTTCAGTTTGCAATTTATCAAAGTTTTTAATGGTTGAGAACGGAGGGATATGTTTATTAACAGGTTAGGTTGTGAGTGAATATCAAAAAATCTCTAAAATCCATAGATTCTCATTTAATAAGAAATTTCAAAACCAACTCCAAATGCTATCATACTTGGAAGATTAAACTTTAATCGTATGAAAGTAAACTCTCAAATTTTGATGAGTAATGTCAATGCTTAACTTTGCCTTTTAACAGGCTTCTGACATAAAGTACTCAAAAGCAAATCAATTCTTAATTTGTCTAGTCTGTCCTTGTCACCTCACAATAAAAATGTACCACATCTAGCAACTAACGAACCCTGGGCACCAATCACCACTGGACGCAACACACACAACACAGAACTACCAGTGCCCAGTTGTAAGATATCGTGCTCCCCCCTCATCCCATCCCTCCCCATCCCCACCCACCTCCCTTTGTACTAAACCTACAGAAGTTTCTCAGTTAAGTTAGTGAGTGTGCAGGCAATGACGTAAGAGGTGTACATTATGACTGACTGTACTTGCCCATCAAGGACTTGCAGATATTACGACAAGCTGCCCTTGGATTATCTTTGTGAGTTGTTGCGTAGGATTTCCTCCTTTCTGTTTTCTCCAAAGCTCTCTTTGTTGATGTCCCTCACAGAAGCAGTATCAGTGCCACCGGATTTTCTGGAAAATGCAATTTTATAGCCTGTAATTTCTTAAGTGATGAAAGTGGAGAAACTATATTAGTTGAAATAATGTTCCTGGGTGCCCTTATGATGCGTTTATTTATGAAAACATCGCTACTTGACAATAATGAAACATTCTATCACTTTTAACTCAAAACTAGCTATTTTCTGAGAGAATGGTCTTATGACAGAACTAAATTGAAAGGCATCTGTCGGTGACTGACGACTGCAGCGCACAGTCTAGATCTTGTACTTATAACCATGAAACATCACTGCTGTTTGTGTAATATCATTATCTTAAACATTATTCATCTATTCATTGAAATGACTGCTTTTTTGCGTTGTAATATCGTCATAAGACTGTGCTTATGACCAGAGGCTTCTCCTAATATCTGCAGTGGAAAAAGTGGCTTTTATTAGTAAATATTTATTAAACAAAATTACTTGCTTTGCACCAGAATGGCTGTGGTTTTCCTACATATTGTATGCTGTCTTCCTCGCAGCCAGCCACAGCCCATCCCACTGTCTATTGGCAGTGTCAGATGTTCCAGCGGCCACTTCTGCCAGCATGAGAAGTGAAACCTTACTCCCTGCTACGCATTCTGCAGTGCTGCCTGATCTTATTGAGTGCTTCTGATATCTACAGACCTGATAAACACTGAGATGACCCAAGTCATGGGATACCACAAAAGTCATAGGATACCTCCTAATACCATATCATACCTTCTTTTGCCTGGTGTAGTCCTGCAACTTGATGTGGCATTGCCTCATCCAAGTCATTGGAAGTCCCCTGCAGAAATATTCACCCACACTGCCTCTATAGCTGTCCATAATTGTGAAAGTGTTGCCGCTGCAGGATTTTGTGCACAAACTGACCTCTCGATTGTGTCCCATGCCGGATGCTCTGGGTGGCCAAATCATTCGCTCAAATTGTCCAGAATGTTCTCTAAAACAATCCTGAACAATTGTGGCACAGTAAATGGTGCATTGTCATCCATATGTCCATAGGTTTTTGGGAACATGAAGTCCATGAATGGTTGCAAATGGTCTCTAAGTAACCGAACATAACCATTTCCAGTCAATGATCTATTCAGTTGGACAAGAGGACCGAGTACATGCCATGTAAATGCAGCCCACACTGTTACGGAACCACCACAGCTTGCACAATGCCTTGTTGACAGTCTGGGTAATGGCTTTGTGGGGTCTTCTCCACACTCAACCCTATCATCACCTTTTACCACCTTGAATTGGGGCTCATCTGACCGTGCCAGGTTTTCCAGTCAAGGTCCAACCAATATGGTCATGAGCCCAGGACATGACCAGCAGGCAGTGTCATGCTGTTAGCGTCGGTCATCCACCACCATAGCCCATTAACGCCAAATTTCGCCACACTGTCCTAACGGATACGTTCATTATACATCACACTGTTAAGGATACAGGGTACTTTTGCGGCTCAATATTATGTAAAAATCAACACCTATTTCTTTCAGGCACTGTTCATAATGTATGTGTTTTACAGATTTTTTGTTGATACCAGGTAATGTAGCACACTTTCTAAACAAATTAGTAGTATTTTGAATATTTTTGAACTTGCTTAGGGTTATTAAAAAATTACAAAGAAATTGTTGCAGTTTTTTTCCAAAATGCTTCCTCAAATTGCGGTACCATGTAATCCAATTTTATACATTTGAAGGACACCAAATTTTTACCATATATGCATAACATGATGGCTGAGGTACTAGACCTATTTAATTCCACCTATTATGTATATTACAAGGATAAAAAAATATCACAACCTACATTTTAATTTTTATAATTTTTTTCCTAGTGAAAATGATACTTTTTCCATAATTTAGTTGCTCTGCAATAAAGCTTAGGTCTACTACATATGTATATGGTTTATAAACTTTAGGAAATATTTGTACCTGAATTCTGAAAAATACAGCTTGCGGGAAATTGTGAATATAGATATGGGTCCAATTAAACTGTGCCTCAGAACATTCCTGAAGCATAGTCTTCATCCTACAGCATTTCTTCATCTTCAAGCTTCCTCTTGGCATCCTTTCTTGCTTCTTTGGTAACTTGAAGAGCAAATCTTCCAGCTTTGTGCACCCGTTGTCTGTCACACCCAAGCAATTGATATTCCATATTAGAGCCACATTTTATGCCTAAATTTATCAGGACTTCCAACCTTCCTCTCACTCCATCATTGAAACATATCACTGCATCTAGTACACCAACTTTTAAAGTATTTAGTCTTACTAAAAATTCTTGGGTAATCTTTTCCCATATGCAATTGTTGAAACTTTCATTTGTATTCTGAGTGTCCTATGAATACATTTACTGAGCGAAACAGGGTCACTCAGGTCTCTAAAAATTGTTTTTATTTGATTCATAGCAGACTCAGGAACAGAATGCTTATAATGGTATATTTGACCACTTTCTTTCGCTTTTTGGTAACCACACCAAGAATCTGGTCCTTTAGGGTAGGGTGGTCATCTGTGGACAACTTATGAAAGCAGGTGGCTCATACAGCTTTTCTCATTGCTGTAACATCATTCAGAGGCACAGTTCATCTAATGGCTAGTCCATAATAACTCTGAAGAAAGTCTATTTTAGTTTCTGTTAATCTGCCTAGGCCAAATAGAGACTTTCCATCAGATAGTAACTTTCCTTTCATTTGTCTCCATAGCTTCCCCTATCTAGCACCCATCCTCTTTTGCATATGTCCACAACACTCCAGTTTTGTTACCAAGGTATCACCATAAACATTGAACTCATTAATTTTATTGAAAGCTTTAGATTCCCCATCGCCTAGGTATTTTGTATATCTAACATTATAAACGGGCACCAACCTCTGAAATATTTTTAGAGCTCCATCACACTCCATACCTCCACTGTAACCATTATAATTCTTAGGACACTGATGTTCAATATGTCCTTCAGTGTTACCATGGCAGGTGTGGCAGTACTTAGATAAGCACTCAACATCAACAACTTTGCCATTCTCCAGAGAAGTAAAACTTACAACACCATTCAAGGAACGATGTCCTCGACATTGCCATGTCCCTTCAAGTGCAACAGCAGTGTCCTTGGTTCCAGTAATATTTACAATTTCTCCTACTGCATGTTTCACAGATCCTTTAGATACACCCATCAAGGCACCTAAAAGTATTTTTATGTACTTGCTGAACATACTGTTAGGGGGAGGAAGGTGTGCGATCTGAAATTTTCCTGGCGTATTTCCAATTTGAACAGTTCTCGGGTATCCGACCGGGTAGCGTCGTAATTTCTCCATAATATTTCGGCAGACATACACGCTGCCATCTTCAGGTGGTTCCTGACAAATGCTGTGCTGTTCCTCTCGGCACCCTATATATACTAGCCATTACCCCCTCTACCGTTCCTCTCCTGGTGTCTTTGGTGCGGTTGGTGCGGCAGCTACTGGAGGTGGTGGGGGAAGCGGCGCCTGGGTCCGAACTGGGGTCTGCAGTCTCCCTGCTGCTGCCGCCGTCGGAGGTGGTCCTCAATCTCTGGAACCGCATCTTTCTCTCCAGGCTGAGTGCAGGGTTCCAAGCCTGACTAAGTTGAAGGCCACTGTCTTTATTAATTAGATCGTCCTGTAGTCGGATTTCGATGGCCTCTTTAGTAACGCAGTAATGCATCCGATGGCTCTTTAGTAACGCGGTTACTAAAGAGGCCACCGAAATCTGACTACAGGACGATCTAATTAATAAAGACAGTGGCCTTCAACTTAGTCAGGATTGGAACCCTACACTCAGCATGGAGAGAAAGATGCGGTCTCAGAGATTGAGGACCGCCGCCGACGGCAGCAGCAGGGAGACTGCAGACCCCAGTTCAGACCCAGGCACCGCTTCCCCCACCACCTCCAGTAGCCGCTGCGCCAGCCGCGCCAAAGACACCAGGAGAGGAACGGTGGAGGGGGTAACGGCTAGTATATATAGGGTGCCGAGAGGAACAGCACAACATTCGTCAGGAACCACCTGAAGATAGCAGCGTGTACGTCTGCCAAAATATCGTGGAGAAATCACAACGCTATCTGGTCGGATACCCAAGAACTGTTCAAATAGGAGGAAGGTCGATCAAACCACTATACGTTTGAGCCGCCTTTTTTCCTTTTCCCATTGCACGCATTCCATACACTAATTTCAAATTCACATTATATGAATTATGGACAATGTTTGAAGTCATTTTTGAGGTAGATTTATTGCAGGATCTGCACAGAACAACTAATTTTGATACTAAACCCTTCCTGCTACTGTGTTGTTCTGTTATTTCCAGACAGCCTACGCCATCACATTGTTCACATTTCTCCACTTGCTTTATCAAAGAAGATAAGATGCCCACATCAACAACAACAAATCCACTGCAAACAGTGTGATTGTTAATACAAAAATTTGAATTGCTAGGCGGCGTGCCATGTGAGATTTTCTTCCCTGAAGAACTGATACATAGGTTACTTTCAACAGTGTGGCTTGCTTTGTTTGTGAACTGGTTACCACGGAATTTCCTTTAACTGGATTTCTTGATTCATGGCATAGTTCGTATCTATTGCACACTAAAGGATATACTTCCATAAATATATGTAGCACTTCGGCAACAAACATTCAGTAACACGTGAACAAACTGCTTCAGTGAAACAAAAGTAAATACTAGCAAAGATAATCATTTACAGACGCTAGAAATCTGCACTGTTACCAACATATACAATGTATCATACGTATAATTGCTGGAAACAGAAAGTTCACAGTTCTTTTCAGAATAATACTGGTTTCTGTAACAGAAATAAAGGGGGCTTGGCAGTGTGCATGACCGTAACTTTAAAAATTGGTATATATAGGTCATTTTTCATTTGAAACCGTATAATGTATATATCAATGTAATCAGGAAAGACTATAGAATAGAATAAAGTCATAAAAAAATTTGATTTTTTTCCACCATTTGTAAGTTCCCTGTATCCTTAACACTGACAACTCTACACAAACGCCACTACTCTCAGTTGTTAAGTGAAGGCGGTCAGCCACTGCATTGTTTGTGGTGAGAGATAATGCGTGAAATCTGGTATTCCCCGCACACTCTTCACACTGTGGATCTCGGAATACTTAATTCCCTAATGGTTTCCGAAATGGAATGTCCAATGCATCTAGCTCCAACTACCATTCGGCATTCAAAATCTGTTGATTTCTGCCGTGCGGCCATAATCACATTGAAGATCTTTTCACGACTCAGCTGGGCTCAGATGATAGCTCCACCTATGCACTGCCCTTTTATACATTGTGTACGCAATACCACAGGGTGACACACGAGAGACGGACAGTTTTTAATGAAATAATACTCAGCCAACTTTAAAATTAATGCATGTTTATTTACACAAAATCAAAGCTCATTATTTGCCATTTTAGTTAACAAAGTTATTTGTGAAAAATAATGTCATCAAGTTGATGTCCATCCTATCGAATGCAGGACTCAAGTCTCTTCTTAAAATCCTCCACCACACGGACTAAAATCTCTGCAGGAATGGCAGCAATTTCTTGAATGATTGCATTCTTCAACTCGTCCAAATTTCATGGTTTGTGGTTATAGACATAGTTCTTAAGGTACCCCCACAGAAAATAGTCACATACTGACAAGTCAGGAGACCTGGGAGGCCAAGGAACATTGCCAAAACGTGAGATAATCTGGCCAGGAAACATGCATCTAAGAACTGTCATTGAGGTGTTTGCGGTATGCGATGTTGCCCCATCCTGCTGGAACCTAACGTGTTGTAAAGGGATTCATTGTTTTCTTAGTTCTGGTTTCAAGCATATGAATGTAATGAACCAAATTGACAGTAACTGTGGTGCTGTTCTCTTCAAAAAAATAAGGTCCAATAATGCCGACAGAGCCAAGAGCATACCAGACTGTTACTTTTTCTGAGTGTAGAGGCTGCTGGTGGATAAGGTGTGGATGCTCCGGGGCCCAGTAACATAGGTTTTGCTTATTCCTGGTCCCGTTTAAATGAAAATGAGCTTCATCGCTCATCAATAAAATTTAATTTTCATTTGATCCCAAAATCACTTGCATTCTGTAAGCGAATTCTTCTCGTACAGCAAAATCAGTTTCCTTAAGTTGTTGGGCAATAAGCATTTTGTGGGGATGGAATTTTAATTATTTATGCAAAATTCATCTAACCGATTCACGATTGATTCCTAACTCACTAGCACGACGTCTAGCTGACCGTCCTGGGCTTCTGACTGCTGCTTGCCTTACTCTTTCAACATTTTCTGGTGTCGTTACTCTCGGCCTCGGGCCAGGATGCTTCTTATCCAGTATGTTTCCAGTTGATCTGAAGTTTTCCACCCATCTGAGGATTGTGTTACGGTTCGGAACAGCACCATGTCGACCGACATTATACCACACACAAAACAATTGCTGCGTAGCAGTAATAGATTCACCACTTTCCATGAAACTGTCATAGACAAACATTCGACGTTACAAGTCCCACTGCTCCGTAGTGACTTAGTAAATGAAATGGCGTCTTGTGTGGATCAGAACTATCCCCACCATGACCACCTCCCACCACCGTGCTCTCATTACTACACAGTTCAAAACCGTCAGTCTCCCGTGTATCACCCTGTACCTCCGTCTGTGTATCACTATTTCATGACTTTTGTCAACTTGGTGTAAAATATAAATTTGAAAAATCTGAAATAAATGTGGTTTGAAAATAATGGGTACCTTATACGATGCACTGCCTTGACTGTACAGCATTAACACACTATGCCCTCAATATGCCAAAGCATCAGGATCCCAAGCAAGTAATTTCCCAGGCAACAGAATTTAAATAGCTTAATGTGTCTTAAGGTAGATTTATTCTAAAACAGACCAGCATAACAGCTTAAGACTTCCACAGGTATCACTTATGCTAGATAGCAAATAAGTGTACTAACTTAAGGGACCACGGAGCTCCACATCTAACATTAGAATTTTGAGGCAACCTTATTGGGCATAAAAAGAAATTCTTGTGCTAGTGCTTGTATTTAAATTAAATATAACACTGACAAGAAGTATAGCAAGGCCGTGCAGGCTGCACTTTATAACCCTTACAAAATCTTTATAGTTGATAATGAACTGGAGTTTCAAATATTGAAATTTATTCCTGAAATTCGACTTAACTGTAATGGGTACAGATATACTACCTAAAGTGACATTTGAAAGTTTGTGCTAAACTGGGACTCAAACCCGGATTTCCCACTTATCTCGAGCAGTCGCCTTGCCACTTAGACTAGCCGAGCATACTCCCCAGACCAATGCAAACTTTCACGTCACACACCTATCTATTTCTTCTCACCAATAATTAATAGATTTACGTACACTCACACATCTCATGATTCCCATCTGGTTTTAGAATCAATACCTGTTACAGAATTTCAGTAATAAATTTCAATATTTTAAAGTGTTGTGCATCATCAAAGATGGACCTAGGACGGAAATCACAATGATAGCCTATAATTTTTCATTGTCTTGATTATAAAACCTGCACAGGTATGACGATATGTGCAGATGTGGGTAAATGAATCAATAATCTATGAGATAGATAGGTGTGTGACAAGTGGCAGCTTGGGTCAGTCCGGGGAAGATGCTTGGATACCATAAGTGGTAAGGTGACCACTCATGATTAGCAGGAAATCAGAGTTCGAGTCCTGGTCCAGCAAAAATTCTTATATGTAGCTTTATGTAGTACATCTTTCCCTAATAAAGTTAAATTGAATTTCAAGAATAAATTTCAACTTACAAAACTGTCAGTTTTTGCTCACACTTAATGTGGCCAACCGTAAATACACTTCCTGTTATTTTTCACCATATTTCATGAGGCTTCTAACACTCTCATGGGCACTACCAATAACAGGGAAAACCCTCTGTTTTTATTGCACATGCGGTGTCCAAAAAATGTGTGTGCGCGCGCGCGCGCGCGCGCGCCCACACACACACACACACACACACACACACACACACACACCAGGCCGACCATTTGGGTTCCCAATGCTCCACCCCAGGGCCAGACGGTGTTCACATTCAGATGTTGCAATGTCATTTTCTTGTGGGCAAGCACTTTCTGCTTTATACGTATGACCACATTTGGGCAGAGGGCAAGTTTGCTCACAAGGTCTGCTAAGTGTTCAACTGTGTTTCCATCCTGTTGGTTTGAGATGGCAAGGTTTCATGCAAAAATACACACTCAAAAAATCGGAAAGCAGTGCATCAAGTTATATAACTAACAATGGTGCACTACCTGAAGCTTGGATTCTTTACATCGTGTTCTAACCAAGTGATAAAACAAGGAGTGTGTATTTAATTGCAATTGTGCACACCTGTAGTAGTCTGAAAACAACTAACTGTCAGTAACGGTGGAAGTTTTCTGCATTGTAAGGCTAATTTTGAATTGTTAAGAGTCCAACTTCTAAAAAAAAAAAAAAAAAATAAATAAATAAATAAAAATAAATAAATAAAGAAGTCCTAGGCAGACCTATGGGAGTGCTCTGACTTTGAGGGAAAACAAAATTGTACTGAGTATGTTGCTTGCTTAAGAGTTCTTCAGAATCCCCCAACCAACCCCATCTCCAACCGGCTGTAGCTCAGGCTTTGTCTGATGTTATTGTTGCTTTCCAAAGGCGAAAATACAGGTGGAAAGATTCTGATCCCCTATGCAGAAAAAAGAGCTGCTACAATTTTTAACATTAAAAGTGCCCTGCCAACAAAGACAGTTTGAAGACCAGTTTTCTGTGTGGTTTTGAAGGTTAGTGAGAAACTGATAGCAGCAGGTGTTGTTTACAAAGTATAACATAATTGTAACTATATTCCAAAACTTCCCTAATGCCCTTTGTAAATGTATAAGGGACAGTCAGCTGAAAACAAGACAAATGGAAAATTTAAGCTGACTATCTATTATTTCAAAAGCAATCACCAAAACTGATAATACATTTATCCCACTATGAGACAAGATGGTCATTGCCTTCATGGAAAAATGTAACCAGTTACCTACAAACCAGGATTGACATAGCATAGTTTAAACAACCCTGGCAACATGTCGGCAGTCATTATCCTGCAACAGAATGATGCTGTTCACAAACATTCTTGAGTACTTGGGCTTCATGGGGCACTTCAATTTTTGTAGGGTGTCTACGTACCACTGTGCATTAATTGTGCCACTGTGTTCCAGAAAGTCAATGAGCATTTGGCCCTTGCAGTCAAAGAAAAAGTTAACCATGACTTTCTGGTAGCTGATATGCCTATTGTTTCAACTATGCTACAGAAGTTTTGCTGGGGAGCCCCTACATGTCCTCTGCACAGTCCCGATATCTCCCTGTGTGATTTCCATAACGTTGGAGAAATGAAGAAAAACATTTGTAGCCATCAATTTGCTTCTGACGAAGAGGTCCATGCATAGGTACAACAGTGGTTCTGTAGGCAACTACTAACATTTCTCCATGAAGGCACTGACCGTCTTGTCTCACAGTGGGATAAATTTATTAACAGTTATTGTGATTAGTATTGAAGTAATAAACAGTTTATGTACTTTTTCCATCTATCTCATTTTCATTTGAGTTACACGTATAATTTGAATGGAATTTCAATTAAATACAAAGTTGCTGAATATTGTTGGTTATTGTGGTCTGTGTTTCTTACCCTTCTCCAGAAGGATTTATGTTTCCATGCCTACTTTCTTCATTTCAGATGTCGCAGCACCTCAGAGAGCAGAAACTGCAGCAGTTACTGTGTCAGATGAATCTACTGGTTCCATTCCTCCATATATGACAGGAATTCCCCGTATGCAGGTGAAGTTCTTTTTTTTTATAAGGAAATAGTGCTGAAGGTTGTGTAACATGAGTTTGTTTCTAATATTTGTATTTGTTTTATTCATTTCCAGTATCGCATAGTAGTCTTGTTCTGCAACATTGGTGTGAATTGTAGTAGTTCAAATAAGAAACTTCATTGCTGTATGGTGTTTAAATATGTTTGAACAAGAACAGATAATTATGACGGCTCTCTGAGATCAAGATCCATTTCCCAATTTCTGACCTGACAGTGACAGACAATGTCATAATGGACCCTATTGCTATCTCCAACACTTTGGGCTGCCATTTTGCAGAGATTTTGAGCTCCTCCCACTATCATCCTGCCTTCCTCCATCGGAAATGAGTAGAGGACACTTGGGCAATACCCTTCTCTTCTCAGAATCATGAGTGCCACAATGTTGCCTATACTATGAGAGAGCTAGTTCGTGCTCTCGCTTCATCCCAATGCTCCACCCCAGGGCCAGACGGTGTTCACATTCAGATGTTGTGACGTCATTTTCTTGTGGGCAAGCACTTTCTGCTTTATACGTATGACCGCATTTGGGCAGAGGGCAAGTTTCCCAGATGCTGACATGAAGCCACTGTCATACTCATACCTAAGCCCGGTAAGGACAAACACCTACCTTTTAGCTATCGCCCCATTTTTCTCACCAGCTGTGTTTGCAAGGAGATGGAACATATGATTCGTGCCTGGCTGGTATGGTGGCTCGAGTGTCGCAACTTACTAACCACTGCCCAGTGTGAATTTCAAGCACTCCATTCAGCAGTTAACCATCTTATCACTTTGTCAAACCATATCATAAATGGTTTTCTGTATAAATCCCACACTGTAGCTGTGTTTTTCGATTTGGAGAGAGCCGACACCTGCTAAAGGATTGGTATCCTCAGTATTCTCTACAAATGGGACTTCCATGGCCACGTGCCCTGTTCCCTTCTGGAATTTTTAAAAGATTGAGTTTTCGAGGTACATGTGGATTCTGCCTTGTCAGACACCTTTATCCAGGAAAACGGTGTGCCTCGGTGTTCCGACCTGAGCGTCATCCTCTTTGCTCTCGCCTTTATCCCTATTATGGCCAGTCTCCTGCCTGGCATCTGCAGCTCCCTTTTCATTGACAATTTTGCCATCTATTGCAGTTCTCCATATACTTGTCTCATTGAATGGCATCTTCACCGATGTCTCGATCATCTTCACTCGTGGAGCATCAACAATGGCTTTCGTTTTTCCACTGACAAAACTTTTTGTATGAATTTCTGGTGGCACAATTGGTTTCTTCCACCGTCTTTACATCATTGCTCTTCTGTTCGTTGAAACTACGAAATTTCTGTGGCTCATGCTCGATAGGAAACTTTCTTGGCCCTCCCAATGTGTCTTGTCTGACAGCCCCCTGTATGGATCCCTCAATATCCTACGTGTCCTCAGTGGTACTTCCTGGGGAGCAGATTGAGCCACCCTCCTCCATTTGTACCTGTCCATTGTTGATTTGAAACTAGACTGTGGTTGTTTTGTTTATGCATCTGAACATCCATCCCTCTTATGCCATCTCAATTCTGTCCTCCATCGTGGCATCCGTTTGGCCACTGGTGCCTTTTACACTAGCTCAGTTGACAGTCTGTATGCAGTAGCTGCCGAACTACCGTGGTCCTACTGATATGACTTCTCCTCAGTAGATATGCACGACATTCATCTGCCATGCGTGGCCGCCCATCCTATGCCTCCTGGAGTTGGCTTTCAGCTCTTACTCCAGCAGCTTAACTTCACACTACCTGCAACGTTCACGGTTGGTGTGAACCCTTCACCATCTTGGCTTCATGTGGCGGCCTGTGTTCGCCTTGGCCTTCATTTGCGTCCTAAGAACACTACTCCAGCCTCACTCTATCGCCTTCAGTTTCAAGACCTTCGCATGGAACTTCGTGATAGTACCTTTGTGTACACAGATGTTTCTCAGACAGACCTTGGTGTTGGGTGTGCCTTTGTCATTGTCGCTGACATTTTTCGGTCTCAGCTTCCAGAACACTGCTCAGTATTTACAGCAGAGCTCTTCACCCTGTATCAGGCCATGCAGTACATCTGGTGACACAGGCTTTTCATTTGCATCAGCTGCTCTGACTTTCTCAGTTCCCTTCAAAGCCTCTCTCTGCTGTACACCGTCCATCTCTAAGTGCAATGGGTCCAGGATAGCTGTCACTTGCTCACTCTTGGTGGAACCACTGTGATGTTTATGTGGGTTCCTGGTCACGTCAATCTGACAGGAAACAAGGCTGCTGACGCTGCTGCCAAGGCTGCAGTCCTTGTACCTCAGCCCGCTAGTTCTTCCATTCCCTCCAACGATCTCTTTGTTGCCATCTATCAGCAGGTGGTATCAATTTGGCATCACCACTGGTCCTCCCTTCATGAGAACAAGCTCTGGGTTATTAAGCCTCGTCCTGTAGCTTGGACGACCACCTCTTGGCCCTCTCGCTGTTATGAGATCATTTTAGCTAGGTTGTGTATTGGGCTCTGTCTTTTTAGCCACCACCATTTCTTAAGTGGTGCTCTCCCACCACTTTGTGCTCATTGCATTCAACCTTTGATGTTCCGCCATTTCCTGGCGGAATGCCCTTTTTTTTAACCACTTGCACTCTCATTTGTGTTGACCGTCTGTGATCTCGGCCATTTTAGTGAATGACGCGCGGCCAGTCAATGGCATTTTACTTTTTATCCATCACATCAACATGGCGAAGACCATTTAATTATTAGTTCAGGACCTCCATTTCTCTATGGCGTATGTTATAGACCTTTCTCCTCATCCCTGTTTTTAGCTGTCCTCTCTTCCGTCAGTTGGGATTAACATTTAGTCAATTTTAACTCCTTGCTTTGTCTTCGTGTTCTACAGTTCTGACATGGGCACGTATGACCCTAGATGTTTTTGCGCTCTAAAACGAAACAAAGAAACAAGAACAGATAATTAACTCAATGACAATGAGGAAATATTAATATTTCAAATAAGTTAAACAGCATTTTTTTTTTAAATTGTTCCACCAATGTATCAGATATCCTCTACATGCTATCATACATGTATGGTGTTTCTTTCATAAAGTCCTTAGCTTTCATTGTTTGTCCCATTTTTGTAGTGATTTGTCTTCCTGTTCCTTGTAGAGTTACTGTTTACATATGCAATATTCTGTACACAAAAAAGGTATTAAAATATTGTACAACATGAAGTGTTCGATTCCAAGTAAGATTTGTTTTGATCTTATTGTCATATTCAACTCGTCAATTTTCTGCTTTCGTCGTATCAGTGTCCATGTTCAGGTGATCATTACTGGTAATCACAGGTAGTAGTCCCTTGATGCTGTACCGACTGACAATGAAAGCACAAACATTACTAAGGAAGAAGGAACAATTTGCTTTCAAGCAAGGGACGAAATCTCAAGCTGTTTCGTCACCTGAAATCAACTTGAATAACAGAACTTTTGTTATGAAGTGATGAAATATGATGAGATCTTCAGCAGAAAAATAAGTTGTTAACCTGTGTAGAAAAAGCTCTGAAAACTGCTGTAACAGTTCAAAACAGTCTAGTAACAAATACAAGAAATCACAATTTGCAGAGCACTATGGTGACAAACAGAATGGAACTGCAGCTCAGCTGGTGTGTTACTAGTTTTCACCGGTGGTTCAGGTTGTTAACAACTCACCTAAACGTCATATCGGCAATGCTATGTGAACTCATTTATAATGAACAGTATACAGTTGAGTAAACCTATGTTGCTGCTGTTACTTCTGTTTCTTGATACGGAGCTACAAAGATGCGGAATTTATTAATCCCACTGAGCAACATACATCTGTATCTACATCTATGTGTTTACTCTGCTACTCACAATGAAGTGCCAGGCAGAGGGTTCAGTGAATGACCTTCAAGCTGTCTCTCTACCGTTTCACTCTCGAATGGCATGCGGGAAAAACGAGCACTTAAATTTTTCTGTGCGAGACCTGATTTCTCTTATTTTATCATGATGATCGTTTCTCCCTATGTAGGTAGTTGCCAACATAACGTTTTCGCAATTGGAGGAGAAAACTGGTGATTGAAATTTCATGAGAAGATCCCATCACAAAAAAAAAATGCCTTTGTTTTAATGATTGCCACTCCAATTCACGTGTCTTGTCTGTGGCACTATCTCCCCTACTTCATGATAATACAAAACAAGCTGCCCTTCTTTGTACTTTTTTGATGTCGTCTGTCAGTTCCACGTGATGCGGATCGCACACCGCACAGCAATACTTCAGAAAAGGGCGGACAAGTGTGGTGTAAGCAGTCTTTTTAGTAGACCTGTTGCACTTCCTAGGTGTACTGCCAATGAATCGCAGTCTTTGGTTGGCTCTAGCCACAACATTATCTATGTGATCATTCCAATTTAGGGTGTGACTTCTGAATTTAGGGTATTTGTAATTGTAATTCCTAAGTATTTAGTCATGGAGAGCTGCATCAAACCAGTCTCAGGACTGAAGACCACAACAACAACAACAAGTATTTAGTTGAATTTACAGCCTTCAGATTTGTGTGACTTATCGAGTAATCGAAATTTAGCGGATTTGTTTAGTACTCCTGTGAATAACTTCACAATTTTCTTTATTCAGGGTCAATTGCCACTTTTCACACCTTACAGATTTATTATCTAAATCATTTTGCAATTTGTTTTGGTCATCTGATGACTTTACAAGATGGTAAAGGACGGCATCATCTGCAAACAATCTAAGGCGGCTCCTGAGATTGTCTCCTATGTCATTAATATAGATCAGGAACAATAGAGAGCCTATAACACTGTCTTGGGGAACGCCGGATATTATTTCCATTTTACTCACTGACTTTCCGTCTATTACTACGACTTTCCGTCTATTACTACGAATTGTGACCTTTCTGACTGGAAATCAGGAATCCGGTTGCACAACTGAGGCGATATTCCATAGGCACACAGTTTGGTTAGAAGACACTTGTGAGGTGTCAAAAGCCTTCTGGAAATCTAAAAATATGGAATCAATTTCTCATCCCTTGTCGATAGCACTCATTACTTCATAAGTATGTAGAGCTAGTTGTGTTTCGCGAAAACAATATTTTCTGAATGCGTGCTGACTATGTGTCAATAAATCGTTTTCTTCGAAATACTTCATAATTTTCGAATACAGTATATGTTCCAAAACCGTACCACAAACCGACGTTAGTGATATGGGCCTGTAATTCAATGGATTACTCCTACTTCCCTGTTTGAGTATTGGTGTGACTTCAGCAATTTTCCAGTCTTTAGGTACATATCTCTCTGTAAGTGAATGGTTGTATGTAATTGCCAGATATGGAGCTATTGCATCAGCATACTCTGGGAGGAACCTGACTGCTATACAATCTGGACTGGAAGCCTTGCTTTTATTAAGTGATTTAAGCTGCTTTGTGACACTGAGGGTATCTATTTCTATGTTTCTCACCTTGGCAGTTGTTCTCGATTGAAGTTCAGGAATATTTACTTTGTCTTCTTTGGTGAAAGAGTTTCGGAAAATCATGTTTAATAGCTCTGTTTTAGTGGCACTGTCATCAGTGACTTCACCATTGTTATTGCGCAGTGAAGGTATTGATTGCGTCTTGCCACTGATGTGCTTTATGTATGACCAGACTCTCTTTGGATTTTCTGCCACATTTCGAGACAGAGTTTCATTGCAGAAATTACTGAAAGCATCTCACATTGAAGCACGCGCTATATTTCGAACTTCTACAAAAGTTTGCCAATCTTGGTGATTTTGCGTTCTTTTAAATTTGGCATGCTTTTTTTCGCTGCTTCTGCAACAGCGATCTGACCCATTTTGTGTACCATGGGGGATCAGTACCATCACTTATTAATTTATGTGGTATATATCTCTCAATTGCTGTCGATACTGTCTCTTTGAAATCATTCCACAACATTTCTATGCTTACATCATCAGATCTGAAGGAGTGCAAACTGTTTCTTAAAAAGGTGTTAAGAGATTTTTTTATCAGCTTTCTTAACTAGATATGCATTGTTTTTCTTTTTGATGGTTGTAGGAGCTATGGTATTCACCCTAGCAGCTACTGCTTTGTGGTTACTAATCCCTGTATTCATCATGATACTCACTATTTGTCCAGGATTATTTGTTGCTAACAGGTCAAGTACGCTTTCGCAACCATTTATGCTTTGAGTGGGCTCATGAACTAATTGTTCAAAAAACTTTTCTGAGAAAGCATGCAATACAATTTCGGATGACGTTTTATGCCTGCTGCTGGCTTTAAACGTATAATTTCTCCAGCATATTGAGGGTAGATTAAAGTCACCACTGACTATAATTGTATGTGTGGGGTACCTATTTGAAATGAGACTCAAGTTTTCTTTGAACCATTCAGCAACTGTATCTTCTGAGTCAGGGGGTCTGTAAAATGACGCAATTAATAGTTTAGTCCAATTATCAAGTATAGCCTCTACCCATACTACTTCACAGGAACTATATACTTCAATTTCACTACAAGGCAAATTACGAGGGTGAGTCAAATGAAAACCTTAAATTTTTTAAAAATATTATTTATTGTGCAGAAGTGGTACAAAGCTGTATCACTTTTCAACATAATCCCCCCCACACTCAGTGCAAGTCCTCCAGCACTTACAAAGTGCATAAATTCCTTTAGAAAAAAATTCTTTTGGTAGTCCACACAACCATTCATGCACCGCGTGGCTTACCTCTTCATCAGAACAGAACTTCTTTCCTCCCATTGCGTCTTTGAGTGGTCCAAACATGTGGAAATCACTTGGGGCAAGGTCTGTTAAGTATGGTGGATGAAGAAGACACTCAAAATGCAGGTCTGTGATTGTTGCAACTGTTGTACGGGCAATGTGGGGCCTTGCATTGTCATGTTGCAAAAGGACGCCTGCTGACAGCAATCTACGTCACTTTGATTTAATTGCACGCCGCAGATGATTTTTTAGGAGATCTGTGTACGATGCACTGGTGACTGTGGTCCCTCTAGGCATGTAATGCTCCAAAATGACCCCTTTTTTGTCCCAAAAGAATGTCCCTGCTGATGGTTCTGTTCGAAACTACTTTGGTTTTGCTGACGAGGAATGGCACCATTCCTTGCTTCCTCTCTTCATTTCCGGTTTGTGGAAGTGAACCCAGGTTTCGTCCCCAGTAATGATTCTTTCAAGGAAGCCATCAAACCTTTTCGTTCAAAGCACTGAAGAAGTTCTTCACAAGCATCAACACGTCATTCTCTCATTTCAGGAGTCAGCTGCCGTAGCACCCATCTTGCAGACACTTTGTGAAACTGGAGCACATCATGCACAGTGTGGTGTGCTGACCCATGACTAATCTGTAAACATGCTGCAATGTCATTCAGTGTCACTTGACGGTTTTCCTTCACTGTGGCTTCAACTGCTGCAATGTTTTGTGGAGTCACAACTCATTGTGCCTGACCTGCACGAGGAGCATCTTCCACTGAAGTCACACCATTTGCGAACTTCTTACTCCGTTCGTAGACTTGCTGCTGTGACTAACATGCATCGCCGTACTGAACCTTCATTCATTGATGAATTTCAATAGGTTTCACACCTTCACTACACAAAAACCAAATAACAGAAAACTGTTCTTCCCTGGTGCAAGTCGCAAATGGGACATCCATCTTTATACTGATACTGCGATGGTATGTGTGCATCTGCACTATGTTGCCACCTACAGGCCATTCTGCACGTTGTTCGTAGCACACTTACCGACTTACAGGGTAACGGCGCGAAATTCCGATTTGTTATTACAAATTTAAGGTTTTCATTTGACTCACCCTCATACTTCTGACAGCAATAAATATTCCACCACCATTTGTATTTATTCTGTCCTTTCTGAACACTGTTAGATCATTAGAAAAAATTTCTGCTGAACTTATTTCCGGCTTTAGCCAGCTCTCTAAATCTATAACTATTTGAGCTTCAGTGCTTTCTATTAGGGTTTGTTAGGGTTTGGAGCTCTGGTTCTTTCCCAACACAGCTATGACAATTTACAACTATAATACTGATCGTTTCTACAACTAACTTGCTGTGTTTTACCTACCCCCTTTTAGGCGGATGCCCTTCCTGTGGTTCCCTGGTGCTCTCCAACCTAAAAAACCGACCAGTCCGTTGCACACAGCCCCCGCTACCCGTGTAGCCGATTCCTGTGTGTAGTGAACTCCTGACCTATTAAGCAGAATCCGGAATCCAACCACCTCGATGGCGCAAGTCAAGGAATCTGCAGCCTACATAGTCACAGAACTGCCTGAGCCTCTGATTCAGACCCTCCACTCAGCTCTGCACTAAAGGAACACAGTTGGTTCTGTCGACAATGCTGTGGGTGGTGAGCTCCACCTTAATATCTCGAGCAAAACTGGCAGTCTTTACCATTTCTGCTAGCCGCCCAAAACCGGAAAGAATCTCCTCTGATCTAAAGCGACATGTTCCATTGGTACTGACATGAGCCACCACCACCAGCAGCTGGCTGCACCCTGTACTCTTCACGGCATTCGGAAGCAGCTTTTCCACATCCGGACTGAAACCGCCCGGTATGCACAAGGAGTGCACACCGGCTTCCTTCCCCTCCTTGGTAGCCATGTTCCTAAGGGGCCCTATTACCTGCCTAACGTTGGAGCTCCAAACTGCCAGCAAACCCACCCTCTGTGAACGCCCAGACCTTGCGAGTCGAGAAGCTTCCTCTGGAACAGGGTGAACGACTGCATCCAGCTCAGAGATATTGTCAGCCTCAGATAATGCGCGAAACCTGTTCGTCAAACGAACCGGGGAGACCATGCGATTGGCCCCTCAGAAAGTTTTTCGGTGCCTGCCATACTTTGGAATAATATTCCACTCGACCACAGGTGAGGGGTCAACCTCAGTGCAGGCAGTACATGGGGCGGCCACAGCAGTGAACTGACCGGGTGACACATGGGACGTGCTCGACGTCTCTCACATCCCCGCATCTGACCGCCCACTATGATCCCCTTGGCAGCAGCCTCAAGCTGTGAGCGAAGGGTCACCAACTCAGCTCGCATCTGTACACAGCAATCACAGTGTTTATCCATTACTGCAGGTGCTCTCATTTGAAGCTTGTAAAAATATACAACAAATGAACGATGTACTCGGCTTATTAGCAGCAGGAATTCGAAGTGCTCTCTCACTAATGGTCTAAATG
Source organism: Schistocerca piceifrons (assembly GCF_021461385.2). NCBI lineage: Eukaryota > Metazoa > Arthropoda > Insecta > Orthoptera > Acrididae > Schistocerca > Schistocerca piceifrons. The sequence goes on along the minus strand of NC_060149.1, from coordinate 292,557,928 downwards.
ACACAGAGATACCCTAACCAAAACAAACAAAAGCCTGTTCGATCTGAGGGTCAATATAAGGGTCAGTAGCAACGGTGGCACGGTACGCTACACTGTTATTAAAATAAAAGCTTGTGCCTAGTAGGCACTCGAACGCGCAAGAAATTACAAAAATAATCTAGTAACTACACAGGTACCTGTAAATAAATAAGTCACTCCTGCTGGAAGCTCGTAAAAAATATACAACAAACACATGGTGTACTTGCCTTCTTAGCTTCAGGAACACGGGGTGCTCTGTCACTGACGGTCTATCTAGAGCAGTGATTAAGACAATGCACTAGCATTTGGAATGAGTGGGTTTAATGCCCCTTGTTTGACCATCCAGATTTACATTTTCTGTGAGTCTCCTTAATCCTTTAAAACAAATGTCTGGATTTCAGGAAATAATATTGCCACAGTACTCTTTAATATCTTAATCACAATTAGTTTAAAGGCTTAAATGTCATTATGAAGTGTTCATGCTTGTTGAAACAAGATGTAAGTTGTTGTATTATGTGGCATATATCAGAGTACAATCACATCTAACACATATTTCATCATTGGTCAGAAAATATATGGATGGATACTTTGAAAATGTCATGACATTTTTCCCTCTCTATCTTTGTGCAATTTGAGCTTGTGGGCAGTATCAGATGACCTTTGGTTTTGGTGTTTCATCGAACTCTAATCTTCCCTCTGTTATTTATCCACTAGGAATGTGAGTCACCATATTTTTAAGTTATACATTTAAATCAGCTGATTTATTAATCACAAATTGTTATTGAAATTGTGTTGGTGGTGTTTTTATAGGGTCCAGCAGCCAGCGAACCTCAAATTCTAAGAGAAGATGATAATATTGCCCTACAACGATTGCTTGAAAGGTGAGTTTAAAAGCTGCAACGCAAATTGTGCTCATTGGTTTGTTAGTAGAGCGAACTGCCCCTCCCTCTCCCTCTCCCTCTCCCTCTCCCTCTCCCTCTCCCTCTCCCTCTCCCTCTCCCTCTCCCTCTCCCTCTCCCTCTCCCTCTCCCTCTCCCTCTCCACCCCCCTCTCCCTCTCCACCCCCCTCTCCCTCTCCACCCCCCTCTCCCTCTCCACCCCCCTCTCCCTCTCCACCCCCCTCTCCCTCTCCACCCCCCTCTCCCTCTCCACCCCCCTCTCCCTCTCCACCCCCCTCTCCCTCTCCCTCTCTCTCTCCACGCCCCTCTCCCTCCCCCTCTGCCCTGTGGGGGGTGGGGTGGGGGGGGGCATGTTTCAATTTTCTGCTTCTTATAAAGTAGAGCTCAGAAGCTGTGAAATTCGGTTTTGAAAAATGCCATCAATAACTTTAGTTCTTTCTATGATCACGTGTCTCCACATATGTCAGTGGAATGTGTTACATTAGATTTTTATTATCTGGGGGTGACTAATAGAAACATCTAATGGAGTGTTAATGTAAGCAAATGAGAGAAATTGGGTTCACACATTGTGAAAGTCACAGAAGATGTGTCAGCAATTTTTGTGAGTTTTCTGTTATGAGTAACAGTCAAACAAGCATCATTGGTAGCTTATTGAAAATTATGCCTACATTGGTATAAAAATTTTAACTTGCAAAAAACACCAAATTTCTGGTTGAAATATGCTATTAAATAGGAAAATGGTGTTCATTTAGTTTTGAAATTACAATTATTGAAGCTAACGTGATACATAATCATGTTCTTTAGCAAAATCTGTGGTAAGGAGAGAACCACTTCCTTCACTCAGTACAATTTAACAAGTGTTTTAATGCCTCCTTAGTGATATTAGAAAAGACAAAAAACTATAAAGAAATGGTAGAAGTATAATCAAACGTAAGTGCAATAAAGTTGGACCGGTGACCTTGCTGGTTGGTCCCCACCTCAAATAAACCAAGCTATAAAGAAGATACTGCCATAAAAAAAATTTGCATCCTCAAGATAAATCACTTTGTGGCTGATCAGCTCTGACTGATCATTTGTGCCTGCTGGGGACTTAGATTTGCCTATTGTTCCACGTAAGATTCCATAATTATGACATACTGTTTCTGTGTGAATTAATTTCCCATTATGTAATTCATATATCTCTGGTATTTAACTATTATTCTGGACCATTCTACTGAAAATTCCTTCAAATAAAATTGGAGTGGGTACACTTATATCACTTCCTCAAACTTCTGATTTTGACAACAGGTGTTTGCAATGTGGACTCTGCTGTCCGTGCAAACATTTAATTTTAAAAATGTTTGTAACCTGTGAAGAGTTCTTCAGTAATTGCAGTGCAGTTAGGCCAGAAACAGGTAAATTAATTGTGCAACTGTAAGATGGGAGGTTATTTTGCTGTTATGCAATTCTGAATTTAATATTTCTGTCATAGAACACAAGTTGTGTGTTGTAAGCTGTCTATTTTAATAAAAAAAAAAGCAGTCTGAAAACTATTTGAGTGACACTCAGTTTATAAATACATTACACTTTCAAATCAGTAAAGCAACCGTGTGTTAAGGCACACATTGCTTAAACATATATTTCTGTCTTTTCCGTACAAAAAGTGAAATATGCACTCACTATGCAGCTATGCAGTATTGTGACCTTCAGTAATGGTGTTCATGTGGAACAGCTTTCTGGGACAGGAAATTTACAAAAAGTTTGGGGAAACAAAGATGAGTGTCATGTGAACATAACCTAACATAACCTAACCTAACCTATCCTATCCTAACCTACCAGCTTCATACGTGTTAAACAGATTAATCTGACAGTATATGTTCCCAAATTAAATGTTAACCAGGGTGAGGGTGTATATGCTTGTGTAGATACTTTACTGTGGTTGTGTAGCTACTTTACTATGGTTGTGTAGCTACTTTACTATGGTGTAGCTACTTTACTATGCTTCTGTAGCACTTTACTGTCACAGTAAAAAGCTGTATTAGAAAGCCCATTGAGTGGAAAACCCCTTGGGTGTACAGCCACACTGTGCATTGTTTAAGTTTATTGGATCAGAATGCCTCTAAGTTGCTGCCACTGTAATTTAGTAGATATCTACCACTACTCCTTCCCACATAGGAAGTGTGATAAAAAAGAAATGGAAATTCTTTACAGGCTTTATACATCTGATTTTCAAAACATTTTTATATTTAGTTTGTACACATGTTTCTTATGTGTGCTTGCATTTTCAGCTGTTTGGAATGTTTGGTTTATTGTTGACAGTCGAAAAGGTTATACATGTTTTAGAGTGCTCAGTGAATTTTATGTACTAAAAAGATGGACCAAAGAATTTGCTTTAAATTTTGCTTGGAAAATGGAATAAAGTGCAGCACTGTATTTGAAGTGTTGACTGTGGTGTTTGGCTAATTTACTATTAGTAAGATGAGAGTTTACGAGTGATACAAACATTTCAAAGAGGGGGAGAAGATGTTGAAGACACATCCTGGATGCTCTAGCACACCAGTTACTGATGAAAATGTGGAAGTAGTAAAGAAAACTGTTCTGGAAAATAACTGAATCACCATCAGAGATATTGCTGATGATGTGAGCATATTTTTTGGCTCATGCCAAGCAGTATTTTTGGATGTTTTGGGCATGAAACGTGTGGCAGTGAAGTTTTTTTCGAAATTGTTGAACTTTGACCAAAAACAACATTGTGGAGACATTGCTTGGGAATTGCTAAATGAAGTCGTTGGTGATCCAGAAATTCTAAAGGCGGTTATAACAGGTGACAAAACATGGGTATATGGGTATGACATTGAAACCAAGGCCCAGCCGTCCCAATGGAAACTGCCTGAAGAACCAGTACCAAAAAATTTGACCACTTCGATCACATTTGAAGATTCTTCTCACTGTTTCCTTTGATTACAATGGGATAGTGCATCATGATCATGAGTTCCTGCATATAGTCATAAAAAAATACTACTTAGAAGTTATGTGCCATTTGCGTGAAGCAGTCCAAAGAAAAACCAGAATTGTGGCAAAACCACTAAGGGAAATTGCATCACAATAATGCTCCCACTGACACCTCAATGCTTGTTCGTGATTTTTTGGGTAGCTCAGTTGGTAGAGCACTTGGCCACAAAAGGCAAAGGCCCATGGTTCAGGACCTGGTGTGGCACACAGTTTTAATCAGCTGGGAAATTATAATTTTGTAATAAAAAGAAAAGTTGATGAACTTTGATAATATAAAACTGTTATGTTGGTCCGGCCACTGTATTTGCTGAACATGGCACCCTGCAATTTCTTTCTATTCCTAACGCTGAAGAGAACTATGAAAAGACATTGTTTTGCCACCACTGATGAAATGAAAACAGAATTCCTAAAGGAGCTGAACACCGTAATGAAAAGTAAGTTCCAGAAGTGCTTCCAAGATTGGAAAAAAGCTGGCACATGTGTATTATATATGAAGGGGACAAAGTTGATGTTGATAAATAAATAAAGATGCTTCAAGAAAAACAAAAATTCCCATTACTTTTTGGTCATACCTCATATAAGCAGCTGTACAGTAGGGCTTTCCGTGTAGACATCACTTATTGAACATTGTTTTTGACCCTATGAAAGTGCAAAAAACTACCAGAAGATATAATATTTGGAGACACCTTGGTATTGGGATTTTCCGTCGTCATTGTTAGGTTCTTCTTTCCACTTGATTTTAGTTACCAGCTTGATTATGTAGTTGCAGAATGTTTACAAACAAATTAATCCCTCATGATTCTGTTTTAAAAGTACTTGCCTTTGGTGAAACAATTTACTTGCTAGTGTGTCATGCATTTCTCTTTACTCATAAAAAATTTTCAGGTTCTTGCACTTTTTTAGATTCTCTCCAGAGGATACTATTTTGTTGAGGTTTAACTCTGCTTACAATGTTTCTACATCTACACTACATGACTACTCTGCAATTCACATTTAAGTGCTTGGCAGAGGGTTCATCGAACCACAATCATACTATCTCTCTACCATTCCACTCTCGAACAGCGCGCGGGAAGAACGAACACCTAAACCTTTCTGTTTGAGCTCTGATTTCTCTTATTTTATTTTGATGATCATTCCTACCTATGTAGGTTGGTCTCAACAAAATATTTTCTAATTTGTTTGAACTAACTGCGTAACAGAAACACTGTCAAAATATTAGTGAATTTTCTGTGCTAATTCTTTGAAAAGAAACTAAATTGCTTGCAACACATGAGAGATCCGAAGGCAAGACATTTCTACATTTTGACATCTTAAAATATCTGTACACAATTCTGCAAGGCCACTGAGGTTTCTCAACTGGTCAGTGCACGCATGATGGTGTTTCTCATGAGGAGACATTGTGGTGGGCACAACTTCTTTTTCACTTCAATTTTAGGAGTAAGTGTTACACTGATTCCTTAATTAACAAATATTGTATTCACAGTGAATTTTCATTCCTCAGCAGTGTGTGTGCTGATATGAACCTTCCTGACAGATAAAAATGTGTGCCAAACAAGGACTTGAACCTGGGTTCCTTGCCTTTTGTGGACAAGTGTTCTGCCAGGAAGTAAGTGAAAGTCTCAGGTTTGAGTCCCAGTCCAGCACACTGTTTTAGTTCGCCAGGTCGTTTCATATTGGTGCACACTCTGCTGCAGCATAAAAATTCATTCTGGAAACCACCCCCAGGCTGTTGCTAATGCATGTCTCAACAATATCCTTTCTACCAGGAGTGCTAGTCCTGCGAGTTTCATAGGAGAACTTCTGTGAAGTTTGGAGGGTAGGAGTTGAGGTACTGATGGAAGTTAAGCTGTGAGGATGGATCATGAGTTGTTTTCGGGTAGCTCAGTTGGTAGAGCACTTGGCCACGAAAGCAAATGCCCATGGTTCAGGTCCTGGTGTGGCACACAGTTTCAATCTGCTGGGGATTATTGTATAACAATTTTGTAATAAAAAGAAAAGTTGATGAACTTTAATAATATAACATTCAAAGAAAAGTTAAAAAAGATATTGCATCTACTGACAATCAGCCCAACCACCTCACGATAACATGGCCAGAATGCAATGCACATAGCTATGGATGGCTCTGTTAAAAATCTCAACACGTTTTATATTTAACAGTGTGTGGAATTTTCCAGAGTAAATTTTTTGAAGCGTTTTTGACAATTGCGATGTATTGCTTTAAGAAATTGATGTCCGCACACTGACTACCAAATCCTTGGAGTATGAAGACTTTGGAAGAGTGCCAGTCCATAAGACCAACTTGTCAGTGAGGATTTCAGACTGTAGATCAAGCTGCTTCATCTTTGCCCCATGGGGGCACAAGCACCTGCAAATGCCTGTCAGCTCGCCTGTGATGAGATGTAGGTATTATGGCCTAGGTTGCCCTATCATGCTCATCCAGCATAGTACTGCATGTAAGGTGTGGCCTGGCCATCTGTGCAATGGCTGTTTGCAAACTGCTGTCTGTGAGCTGGAAAAGTCTGCCATGATGCTGCTCACTCTGAGGATATTAGGCTGACAACACTCGTATAGGGCCAGTGCTATACTCGGCCTCTGGTTGAGGCTGTTGAACTGCCACTTGCCTTCATGATATGTTGTTCATAACGACATTTTATCTGTCCTACAACCACCAGTGTGTTACACTGTTGGTTGTTGGATGCCTTGCATGGCACTATGGCTGAGTAATTTTATATTAATTAAAATAAAAAATAATATCGTACTCCAACAGGTAGTTTTGAATTTGTCTTTTTAATTTGTATTAACCTTTGCAATTATATAGTCTATACCTATGGATAAAAGCAGGAGACTGCTGTTTTTATTTTCTGTCAAGGTACACACATGAAATGCACGCACCATCTTTGGTGGAGAACTAAATTTGCTTAGAAGACAGCACTGTACACAAGTAGTAGTCCTTCATAAGGGTTCTTTATTTTCTCTGAGTCATTGCAGTCTCAAACTATTCTATGCATTGTTCCCTTAAATTTCAGGCAAGCTGCTTGATGTCAGTAACTTGCTGCCACAATAGTTCAGCACACATTCTTCTGGTCATCTTCAGGTACATACATGTGGCAGCAGGTTATTGACACCCGGCAGTTCACCCGAAATTTTATGGAATACCGGAGAAGTTTAAAATTTTATGTTCCATACATGTACATAGGAGTGAAGCAGATCCTAGATATTCACAGTGACTTTCTCCTTCTACAAAGACAGAAGACGGAGTGGGAAGGGGGGGGGGGGGGGTTGTATTGTGCTGAGTACTGTGGTGGATGGAAATTCAGGAAAATGTGTTGGCAGATGCACCACCTGTCTAAGCTTTTAATCAGGATATGGCAGTGAGCTCTACCCACGCAATTCATGATTTCACAGTCAAGGTAGTGTACCATATGTATATAGGAGGGAAAGTGACTTAGATTGCAGGATAAAAGGATGCATGGTGATATCTACCAATTGGCTCCTCCCAACTTCATTCTAATCACTCAGATGGCATGATGTAAGTCAAACCACATTTAAATATGATGATGATGATGACGATGATGATGACGATGATGATGATGATGATGATGACGATGATGATGACATATGCATTCTCTCTCCAAGAAGAGAATTCACCAGTTAGCAGTAGGGCTGTGGTATGCAAACTACAGTGTGCAACATTTTTTCAGTTTATTTACAGTAGTTCTATAAATTTGTGATCTGTATACAATCTTTTTTTAAAAAGTTGGTTTTTGTTATAGACACATTGCACTATACATTGTGAGCTTTTGTCCATCATCTGGTGCTCCATTATATCTACACTACTGCCCATTAAAATTGCTACACCACGAAGATGACGTGCTACAGACGCAAAATTTAACCGACAGGAAGAAGATGCTGTGATATGCAAATGATTAGCTTTTCAGAGCATTCACACAAGGTTGGCATCGGTGGTGACACCTAAAACGTGCTGACATGAGGAAAGTTTCCAACCAATTTCTCATACACAAACAGCAGTTGACCGGCGTTGCCAGGTGAAATGTTGTTGTGATGCCTCGTGTAAGGAGGAGAAATGTGTACCATCATGTTTCCTACTTTGATAAAGGTCGTGTTGTAGCCTATTGTGGTTGCAGTTTATCGTATCGTGACATTGCTGCTCGCGTTGGTCGAGATCCAATGACTGTTAGCAGAATATGGAATCGGTGTGGTCAGAAGGGTAATATGGAACATCGTGCTGGATCCCAATGGCCTCGTATCACTAGCAGTCGAGATGACAGGCATCTTATCTGCATGGCTGTAACGGATGGTGCAGCCAAGTCTCGATCCCTGAGTCAACAGATGGGCACGTTTGCAGGACAACAACCATCAGCACGAACAGTTCGACGACGTTTGCAGCAGCATGGACTATCAGCTCGGAGACGTTGGCTGCGGTTACCCTTGACGCTGCATCGCAGACAGGAGCGCTTGCAATGGTGTACTCAACGATTAATGTAGGTGCACGAATGGCAAAACGTCATTTTTCTCGGATGAATCAAAGTTCTATTTACAGCATCGTGATGGTCACATCTGTGTTTGGTGACATCACGGTGAACGCACATTGGAAGTGTGTATTCAACATCACCATACTGGCATATTGCCCGGCGTGATGGTATGGGGTGCCATTGGTTACACCTCTTGTTTGCATTGACAGCACTTTGAACAGTGGACGTTACATTTCAGATGTGTTACGACCCGTGGCTCTCTCCTTCATTTGATCCCTGCGAAACCCTACATTTCAGCAGGATAATGCACGACCACATGTTGCAGGTCCTGTACGGGCCTTTCTGGGTACAGAAAACGTTCGATGGTGCCCTGGCCAGCACATTCTCCAGATTTCTCACCAATTGAAAACATCTGGTCAATGGTGGCCAAGCAACTGTCTCATCACAGTACGCCAGTCACTACTCTTGATGAACTGTGGTATCATGTTGAAGCTGTATAGGCAGCTGTACTGGTACACACCATCCAAACTCTGTTTGACTCAATGCCCAGGCGCATCAAGGCCATTATTACGGCCAAAGGTGGTTGTTCTGGGTACTGATTTCTCAGGATCTATGCACCCAAATTGTGTGAAAATGTAATCTCATGTCAGTTCTAGTATAATATATTCGTCCAATGAATGCCCATTTATCATCTGCATTTCTTCGTGGTGTAGCAATTTTAATGGCCAGTAGTGTAGATATGTCTTGACAACTGGCACAAAACTGGCAAAAAAGAAAAGTGGTGGCTGCCATTCGGGCAAGTCTGAATGGCGTGGCAGCTAGAGAAACGAAGTCCTCAGCACCACAGTACCAGGAAGAGAGGATGATGTTCACAGTCACCAGGCACGCGGCAGAGAAAGCATTTTCGGCCGACGGGTGACAGGGTACCTTTAGCACAGCCACAAGATTTCCTCTGCCCTGATTGGCCTGGAGCCGAGAAAACCATGGGGGTTGCATGGAAAGTTCCGAAGCGTGGCCTGATCAGCTTTGTCTAAGCGGCGTTACTTCGTCAGCACACGTGGGAGGCGTGTGATTGAGATTGCCCACCTCGGTGCTAACTTGCTGCCGCCAGACCATGGGATGAGAAAATTACAGGCGGCTGGAGCTACTGGCTAATACTTGACCGTTACAAGAAAATGAAATAAACCTTTTGAAAGAAAATAAAGATAGACTCCCCTACTATCTGGCTCAACCTTACACTCCTCCCCCTTCTGTGGGTGCGGAAAAGTATGTGATTTCGCTCAACGCGATTGTTATTTAAATGTTGGAAATTTTAGTTTGCAAAAAGAAAATGACATTCTTTGATTGTTAAAGGTTCCCACGAAAGACGGCAGGGGTATTAAACTACGGATGGGTGTAGAGACTTTGAAGAGCTCTTAGGGGGTCACAAAGGGTGTTACACACGTCAAGAATATTGTGTTTACACAAGTACAAGGAATAAATATTGTAAAACATCAGAACAAAATTACATCAGTTAACAAGTGTGAATAAAACACATTGAAAGGTAATAGTCTGAATCAGGAGCCTTTGTTTCTTAAATGAATTTAAAAGCATATACGTATCACCACTGAAGTTACAGGCAAGGCTGAGTGTGTGACACAGCGTGCTGCGTTATCCTCGGCACACCAGTTTTCACATTAGTTAATAACACAGTTGAACTCTTAAAACTAATGGATGGCACATGCCTTGATAGGCTTCTCTTTCGAATTGTGGGCAATATTCGCCAGAAGGCTGGGGCTCTGGAACTATTGGAGGGGACGGTCATAACCATTTGCAAGATCCCTTTTTATACAATAGCCATATCAGTACAATAATAAAAATAGCAGTGACCGGGGTTACTGTAACACTTGGTATAATAGTTGTATGTAGATTAGTGGCTGACTGCCATTCACTTAAATGTGCTAAAAGGTAATCGTAAGAAATTTATCCTCTCTCTCATTTTAAAAGGACATCGATTAACGTTAAAAGGTGATCATTCGATATATTAGATAGAACAGGTAATTTAGTTGACAAAGGAACCATGAATGAACTTTCAGGTGGAAAATTGCAGAGGGTGCCTTCATTATTCAATGAACATCAAGAGGGGAACATAGTAACTTGACACAAGAGCCGGAGGGGATTGATTGCCCGCTGGTTTATCTAACGAACAAGATGTACGGCCTAAACCTTTTGACCTGTGGGAGTTATTTATTCCGTTTACATTACCTACAGTAGGGAGGCATGTGTCATGTCCCTCCAAATAAGCATTCAAACATAAATTAAATAAAGCATGATTAAATCTTAAGTTACTCTTCCAAAATAGTTTCTTATCTAGAACATTATTAGTAAACACTTAAATAATGGGCAATACTTGGGAACCTACTCTGGCATAATTGAAATCACACAAAATAAATAGCTATCTTCATAACTCTGGCAACAAATTAACACATGGAAACATTAGGCTCATTGACACAAACACTAAATTACTGGTGCTGGCAAAACTAGGGGATTGCCTTGGTAAATAATTGATAATAAAACATAGACAAAATGAATACTTAAAATAGTATATAGACGTAAGTAATTGGCAACCCATCGCAGTGACACATGTAGTGGCAAAACCGCGATAGAAGCAAAAGTACAAAATACAATCTCCCTTACACAAAACTCCCATATTCTCCAGTTATATTTTGTAGCAAAATAAGTATTCTCTAGTATTCTCTTTATGCTATTGTTTATATCTCCATACTGATTGATATGTCTTTGGTATGTCTACCTACATGAATGCTGTGTGCCAATGTTATTAGTAATGCTGTATAATAGTACAGTGTCAAGTTAATTCCTCCTTTAGCAATGTTTTAGTTTAAAGTGTTTTCACGTCTCCTTCAGTTTTCAGATCGATAATTGCCGTTACCCTCCTTGATATTATTAAACGTTAACCTCTTTTTTATGATATCTCCTGCTTTAATTTGTACTCCTTGTCTCGTAACTACATAATGTTGGTTGTTGGCAGCCTCCTAACCAATTGAGCTGAGTTATAATTGTCATTTCTTATGTTGACTCTCTCACCTGCCTGCTCCCTAATACTCGTTGACGACGGTTCATCGATACTGGTTGCCTCTCGATGACGTCTACATAACTTGCCTGTCAGCGTTTTTGTTTTTGAATAAAATCAGAGTCCATTTGCCATTTGTAGAGTGTGTAGGAGGGAAGGTAATTTCCTTAGTGTTGAAAATGAGCGTAAAGTTATACAAAATATTTGTCTTATAGTGGTTAATAATTCTATGTTGAGAGTCAGTGCTGCTTGAGGCTCTAGGGTGCAGCAGGTGTCGCACTCGCAAGATTGCAGAGTGCTGACATTGTGGATGTGGCTGGATCTAACTGGTGCGGGAGCAACGCTGGCATGCGCGGCGTAGGGGCCCGTCCTATGGGCAGGACGTCGAGCGCTAAATAACTCCAGAATAATTCTCTGTGAAAGGCGGGTTCAGTGATTGTGACTACCAATGTAACTTGTATACCTAATCTTGTAGATAGAGGCATAAATGACTTCTCAAGTAACTCTTTGCAGGTCATGTGTTCGATGCTAGTAGGAACTGTCTCTTTCCCAACTGAAGTGTGTGACAGTTTTATATTTTAGTTTGACTATTACTCTGTTGAAAGTTACTTGTATGGTGTTCAATTGGAGCTTTTATCTCTCCCTTCTTTACAACTCCTGATTAGTACATACATAAAACACTCTCAGTGATACTTTTGCAACAGATTAAAGATTTACTTCAGCAGCAGCAGCAGCAGCAGCAGCAGCAGTAGTAGTAGTAGTAGTATTAGCGAAGGTTAAAATGGTCTCATATAAGGTGTAGATGTTTCGTGTACTTCTTGCTTTTGCTAGCGTTTATCATAGCGATCGTTGTATACTGCACTAGGTGACACAGCTTAGACGCTTCGGGAATGCAGGAGTGTGTGCTTTCTTAGCAGTTGTTTCTCTTGCCTGTGCTGGATACAAAACAGATGGCTGGGCTTCATCCCAACAGGGGGTGGGGCGGGGGCGGTGATGGAGAGCAGAAAAGGGCCTCTGTATGTGGAGGCAGGGTAGCTTTCCTTGCTACACGCTGAGTTACATTCCTCTGGGCAGTTACTAAATTTCTTCCAGGCTTACTTTGTCATTCACGACATTTATTAATGGAGGGTCTTCTTTTTAAGGGACGCAGACAACTCAATCGTTAAAATTCACAGAACTGTCACGATTAATTTACTCACTTGGACACTCTGTTCTTCTAAAATGTACGTAGTTGATAGATTTTATATTTCTGCATGAACTGTGATGACGACTTGACTCTCTTAAATATCGTTTACTTGAAACTCGGAGCTAATCACTTCTGGAATTAGCAGTGGGGTATGTAGTTAGGACTTTTATTCTGGATTGGTATTAACTTGGTTTTTACTGTACTTTATTTTACGATGGCATTTCAAACTCGATCCTTTTGGCTGACATGTTTCCCACACAGCGGTCACTTTACGGAATAAATACCACGGCAAGGGTCAGCTTCCTTGACGCCATATAGCTCTGTTTATTAGCCATGAGAGTGGCAATACAACATAGCTAGAGACCAATTTGAGACCCCAACGTCTCCTATTTTAGTGGATTAAGTGATGTTTACGAAAACAAAAAAAACTTTTTTCCCATACTGAAAATTCAAATAAGTGACATGAATAGATTTCTGGCCTAGAGTAAAACTAGTAGAATCTGTAAGGCAATATTAGGCTGGTGAGTTTATTTTTATAACTATCTTCTTCGGGTCTGTTGGTTACATTGCAACCATATGGTGGAAGGTGCGGAAGTGTAACATGGGGGCTTACTCCACCACGGCAGACACACGTGGCCTGTGGGGAGGAGGGAGCGCGTCACAAGGCAGTGGGGAGGGGTGGAATCCTAATGTTCGCTTGCTTGGCGGGGAGGGCAAGACTTGCAGTTTGTAAACAAACTGCGTGCATCTATCTTGCCTGGCATTATGAAAACTTACCTTGTCGTCTCTCCAGCGGCATATTAAGAAACGATATAATAGCACTTAGGGAGGGCTCCTTTTACTTTTAAAGTAACATATTTGATGTTTAACTTGAACATATGTATTCTTGTTAATTGAAGACACTGACCCTCAAGCCTGATATTCGAATTGTTTTTTTTTCCCCCCTTTTTAACATTGTTATTATGTGTGTCTGAGCTCTTGGCATAAATATACACGTAATGTGGTGTATCCCAAACTGTAATTAGAGGGCGGCAGGTTGTCAATGATCTTGTGCTAATGGCAGTTACAAATACATGCTAATAACATGCTTTTATGGCAAAGCTTTAACAGCTGTTCCTGTTCACCATTCATTAAACCAACATGTGAAGTGTCATTCCATTTGACATATAAAAGATTAATTGATTCTTACTTTGTGTATTCTACTGACAAGACCAACTTTTCCCCTTAATTCCATTACTAATGAATGATTGTGTTTCCATCTCTTTACCGCTACAATGGCGTTACTGGAGACTCCAATCCCTTCCCATTAACATATGACTCCTAACTTCTATTACAAATGGTTGCCAATACTTATGAATACTTACAAATAACATGCACAACTTAAATGAATACATTGCAATTACTGCAGTTTCCCATCAGTTAATTTTTTTTGCTTCACTAAAGACTCTTCAAATTAAATACATGGCATGCTGGACCTAGTACCTGGATCAGAATACATAGGGGAGTTTTGACCTTAGAGCATATCTGGGTCACGCTATAGGCGGTTGCACTACTTTCTTTCATGTCCTCTTGGCTGGAGCTACTTGTGTAACAGGCTCTGCTTCACTGTCAAGTGGAGGTGGCTCAGAACCCTTATGCAACTTTAACTTGTCAAAATGAACGATCACTTTCCATGCTGCTAACTGAATTTCAGCATTTACCGGTGAAGTAAGCTACATGATGGGTTATGGACCTTCATACATAGGAGTAAACTTATTTGTCCTTCCCTTCTTAACTACTGGATTGCCCAACATCACTAAATCTCCTACCTTGTACTCGGGCATTATTGCTCTCTCATTACTCCTTGTTAAGTGACAAACTGCAGCTTTTGCATTGTTTCCTCTTACTTACTTCCAAATAGTTTTTAAACGTCGCACCAAAGCTTTCACGTCCGTGGATATAATACCTGGGAGCAGTTTGTCAATTTCAGAAGGTGAATTCATGGGTCAGCCATATGCTGCCTCATCGGGGGAGTACCCAGTGGCCTCATGGACATGGCTATTATATGTTGACGTGATGTATTGGACGTACTTGTCCCAATCAGAATGATTTTTATTGACATAATAAGAAAGCATAAGCGTAACTGTGTGGTGGACTCGCTCTAATTGTCTGTTAGCCTTAGAGTGAAACGGGGTCGTTCTCCACTTTTTGATTTGCAGTAGTCGATAAACTTCTGTAAATAATGCTGAAATAAAGTTCATGCCTTGATCTGTAGGTACAGCTTCAGGACTTCTGTATGGTAACACCAAGTGGGTGACAAATGCTTGAGCTATGGTTTCTGCTGACATGTCCAGTATGGGGACAAGAATTAGGAATCTGGAAAAATGATCTATAATTGACAATATGTATCTGTTATCCTGTGGACTCAAAGGGAAAGGACCGACAATATCTGCTGCTATTAAGACGCGGGAGCAAGTGGCTTCTGGCACTTATTGTAAAGGTACCTACGTTCGAGGTGGCAATGACCTTCTAACACAGGGCAAACAATTTTGTATATACTTTTGCACATCGCACCATCTGCCTTTCCAGAAATAACGGGTGGCTATTTGACAATTGGTGGCACAAAGACCATTATGACACGCTTGCAGGCTATCATGACATTGTGCTATTACCTTAGGACGTAATTCTTTCGGGATTAATACTCGTTTACCCAGTGGGGTTTTTCGATACAAAATTCCGGGCAAAGTTTCATATGTATGGCATTCAACATCTCTTTGCTGCGCTTCCCTCAATTCTTCAATAGAAATATCATTGGCAATGATTACTCTAACCTTCTGGCTTAACTCATTGGCGTTTTGATGCAACTTGTCTGGCTTATGTTTTACCTCGTATTCAAATTCGTTCAGTTTTAAAGCCCAATGAGCTAACCTGCTGCTGGGATCTTTCAAACTTAACATCCACTGTAATGCGACATGACCCGTGATGACAATAGACTTCCTCCCATACAAATAGCGTTGAAAGTAGGTTACATCAAACATGAGTGCTAAAAGTTCCTTCTCAGTTGTACTGTAATTCAATTCCGCGTTGTTAAGCTGTAAAGATGCATAACCAATTGGTTGTTCCTCTCCATCGATTTCTTGTGACAAAATGACTCCTACGGCATAATATTAGGCATCTACTGACAGAATAAATGCTTTTTCAAAATCTGGGTAGGCTAGTACAGGGGCTCTAGTCAAAACAAGTTGAATTTGTTGCATCGCTTCATCACATTCCTTGGTCTAGGTGGCACTAACTCTTTTCTTCAATAGTTTAGTTAGGGGCTTAAAAATGGTAGCATAATTGTTCACAAAACGTCTATAATAATTTGCAAGGCCTAAGAATGACTGTAATTATTTGGTACTTGTTGGTGTTGGAAAGTCCTTTACTGCTGTGGTCAAATGGGGATCCGGTTTGACATCTTCGTCACTTATTATATGTCCTAAATATTGTACCTGCGATTGGGCAAAGTTTCTCCAGTTTCACAATCAGGTGGGCTCCTTTCAAACTTTCCATTACATCCCTCAATCTCTCTGCCGGTTCCTTTGTGGTCTTAAAAAAAATGATAATGTTGTCTAAATATACTAAACATGTCGTGGGTTTCAGTCCATGCAACAAGAAGTCTACAAATCTTTGAAAAGTGGTGGATGCATTCCTCAAACCAAATGGCATTCTTACAAATTCATATAGTCCCATAGGTACAACGAAACAAGTTTTATGGCAATCCTGAGATGCAACAGGGATCTGATAATATCCAGAGCGCAAATAAAGGGTGGTGAAAAACTTACAGTTGCCTAGTCAGTCCAAGGTTTCATAGATACACGGTAGGGGATATGTGTCCGGAGTACTTACTTGGTTCACAGCCCTCATATCGAAACACAGACAATAGGCTTTCTCACCATTTACTGACTTCTTTGGCACGACAACCACAGGAGACACCCACGAGCTTGAGGAAGGCTGAATAATTTCTGCTGCTAACTGCTGCTGAATCATATTTTCGACTACTGATTGCAAATGATACGCTAAATGATATGGCTTTTGCGCAATTGGCCAAGCTTCACCGGTTGGAATTTCATGCTGAACCAAATGCGTAGCTGGTAGAAACTGCCTCTCTTCAAACAACCAAGAAAACTCATCTAACACTGGCTGTAACATCTTTTTCACCTTGATACATAAATGACTTAACTTCTCTGACAACTGATTTCGTAATGGTGATGCTACATAACGCACTTCTCTAACTAGAAATTTCTTTTTCTTCCGTCCCTTCTCGTCTTTACTTTGTTGAATCTCAACTCATCCTACTTCTTCCAAAATCTCCTGTCCACTAGCGACAATAGTACCTTTCGGTATTATAACATCTTTCACGCAAAATTATCTATACTCACAGGTATTGCAAAACCTTTGTGTTTTCTTTACAGTCGACAAATACTTCTCTTAACATGAACTTGATGATCTAACACATCATTCTGGGTGAGCGGATCCCCCAGAATGTCTGTCTTTGGCTGGCCCCGCTTCTTGACATCTATCCAAAGAATTTTTACACTTCCGCCTCTTATCCTTACGGGGTCAGTGGTTCTTATCGCCCACATTCGTGGTTTTATTGGAGACTGTGAACGGTGCCTTTCACAGCTTCCTCACGTCTGATGGGTTGGTGCACTGCTAAAATGATGAATTGCTTCACCTAACTGCACAGTTCGCGTTTGATAATTCACTATCCCCTGATAATGGTGCATGAAGTGGGGGGGGGGGGGGGGGGGGCCGGGAATGGAAAGTTCTGAAGCATGGCCTGGCCAGCTTCACGTAAGCAGTGTTACCTCATCAGCACACGCGGGAGGAACATGATCGAGATTGCCCACCTCGGTGCTGACTTGCTGCTGCCAGACCATGGGACGAGAAAATTACAGGCAGCTGAAGCTGTCGGCTAATGCTTGACTGTAACAAGAAAATGAAATAAACCTTTTTAAAGAAAATAAAGATAGAATCCCCTACTATATGGCTCAACCTTACACCTTACACACATTTTATGTGATATGTGGTTGCCTCCTCTTTTAGAGGAGTTTGTTTAGTTATGTATGTAATGTGGCTACCACATCCATCATCCAGTTTTTAGTTTCCTTTTTCTGAATCATTGTTTTAAACATTTAATTTTTTTACTTGCCTTTTAAAGAAAATGTTTATATGCAGACTATTAAAAGATTTCAGTTTCTGATGGTTATATGTGGATAAATGTGACTGTGTGGC
Organism: Schistocerca piceifrons; assembly: GCF_021461385.2. Lineage (NCBI taxonomy): Eukaryota > Metazoa > Arthropoda > Insecta > Orthoptera > Acrididae > Schistocerca > Schistocerca piceifrons. The sequence continues at coordinate 292,540,015 of NC_060149.1, read as the reverse complement.
AGAGAGTGAACTAGATTTTAGAAAATAATATTTAGTCTCTATGTTGAGTGCCTAAACCACAAGCTCAAAGGCTGTAAAGTTGTCAATAACAGCAGTGAATAACACTTGAACATTGTATAGTATTAAACAGATCAGTACAGTCCTCATTTTGTAATTCCTTGTGGAATCATTCAAAAAAATAAAATATGAGCTTCTTCTCTTTCTTAATTTTTAGGCAACAACGAGAAATTAAGGCCTTACAGCTACGCCACATGGCAGAACTAGAGTACTTCAAACGTGTGCGGTGTTCTCGTGTGGATGATTACCCACAAGCAAGAGATCCAATGGTGTTCTATCAGCTACACCCAGGTCAGTAACACTTATGTAGCTCAGTATTACTCAAATGACTATTTTGCCTGTTGATCCTGATTGATAATTAAACAAGACTGCATGATCTAAATTAATAGCCACTTCCCCATATGCCATGTGGTCGTCATGTTGGATTTTCATCATTATCCAGTGTCTAGAACTTGATGTAAAATAGTGTTAAGATAAATAGATTAAAACATAGCTACTTATTTTATTTACTAAATTAAATACTGAAAGCAAGATGAATTAAAGCTCTCCCCATTGAACAGTGTATTAGCATCAGCCCCTAGAACAGCATTTTTCAAGAAGAGGGTAAATTTTACCATAATGGATAAATGAATCCAAAGCAGCCAACCAGCTGCAACTATAGATGGTATTAATAAACATTTGACCATGGTTTTGGTGCATGTAAACCTGTCTTCAGAAATTCATGTAACCTGGAGACAGTCTAACAGTAATAACGAAGACAGTGTAACAGCAATAACTAAAATGTCATCAGGTTACATGTCCAGTGAAACTCCACTCTCCGACTTTTCAAGGATCTTTACAAAAATGCTGTAAAATGTGGGAAATAACATTTCAAGCAGAGAAAGTTATGTATAGGATCTCCTCTTTCATTTTTGCACTTGGTGTATGATATATGTACATAATAGGCATCAAAATAATTGTCAGGGACTTTTTTTTTAAATAATAAAGGTTATGTGAATTTTCTAATATGTTCCGCCATTGATGTAACTGGACCTTGTAACTGTCAGGGAAGTACAAACATGTGACAATTTTACACATCATAATCAATGTTTTTGGAAGACCTTCGACATCTGTTATTTAAATAATGAACCACTGCCCCAGTTACATATTTTTTTCATGCTTAGCACGAGTTTCAAGAATTTATTCTCATTGTACAAATATTTACGTATTTTGTATGGTGTATGTGTATATGTTGTTCTCCGTCTCTTGTACTGTAGTCATCATTTTGAGGTTACAAAGTACTGTGTCTCCTCCATTAGGCTGCAAACAACAACAACAGACAAACAAACAAACACTAACACTGTTTGTTAAACATAAAAATAATACTTACATAAATATTTGCACTTGAAAACAAGAATAAATTCTCCAAATGAGTCTTGCAAAACATGAAAAAATACAAATTGTGCTGTTTAAACAAAAAACATTTCAACAGTGCAAAGGTGTCAACACATGAAATAGCCTCACATTTGCGTTCGAGTTAATGCAAAGGTTTTGCAATGATGACGATGATCACAAAGATGCACATGTGCAGTAGGGACAGTTTTATGGTACCTTTATTTGAGAAAACTTACTCACAGCCACTATCCCAAGTAGAGTGTGACAGTGGCAGGAGATAAAATCATGAATTGTTCCAACTTTTACAGATGCAGATCTGCTGAGTAGTAAATTGCGGGAAAGTAATAAATATGTTAACGCAAAATTAGTTAAGAATTAACATTGTGAACATAGGAAATTTGATGGGAGCAATGAAAAAAAAGTCCTAAATGGCAGGAACATAAAACGAGGGCTATACACTATTTCTACCCCCCCCCCCCCCCCCATGGAGCTTGCCGTTGGTGGGGAGGCTTGCGTGCCTCAATGATACAGATAGCGTACCGTAGGTGCAATCACAACGGAGGGGTATCTTTTGAGAGGCCAGACAAACGTGTGGTTCCTGAAGAGGGGCAGCAGCCTTTTCAGTATTTGCAGGGGCAACAGTCTGGATGATTGACTGACTGATCTGGCCTTGTTACACTAACCAAAACGGCCTTGCTGTTGTGGTACTGCGAACAGCTGAAAGCAAGGGGAAACTACAGCCGTCATTTTTCCCTAGGGCATGCAGCTTTACTGTATGATTAAATGATGTGGCGTCCTCTTGGGTAAAATATTCCGGAGGTAAAATAGTCCCCCATTCGGATCTCCGGGCAGGGCTACTCAAGAGGATGTCGTTATCAGGAGAAAGAAAACTGGCGTTCTACGGATCGGAGCGTGGAATGTCAGCTCCCTCAATTGGGCAGGTAGGTTAGAAAATTTAAAAATGGAGATGGATAGGTTAAAGTTAGATATAGTGGGAATTAGTGAAGTTCGGTGGCAGGAGGAACAAGACTTTTGGTCAGGTGAATACATGGTTATAAATACAAAATCAAATAGGGGTAATGCAGGAGTAGGTTTAATAATTAATAAAAAAAAAATAGGAGTGCGGGTAAGCTACTACAAACAGCATAGTGAACGCACTATTGTGGCCAAGATAGACACGAAGCCCACGCCTACTACAGTAGTACAAGTTTATATGCCAACTAGCTCTGCAGATGATGAAGAAATGTATGAGGAGGTAAAAGAAATTATTCAGGTAGTGAAGGGAGATGAGAATTTAATAGTCATGGGTGACTGGAATTCGACAGTAGGAAAAGGAAGAGAAGGAAACGTAGTAGGCGAATATGGATTGGGGCTAAGAAATGATAGAGGAAGCCGCCTGGTAGAATTTTGCACAGAGCATGACTTAATCATAGCTAACACTTGGTTCAAGAAACATGAAAGAAGGTTGTATACATGGAAGAACCCTGGAGATACTAGAAGGCTTCAGATGGTAAGCCAGAGATTTAGGAACCAGGTTTTAAATTGTGAGACATTTCCAGGGGCAGATGTGGACTCTGACCACAATCTATTGGTTATTAACTGTAGATTAAAACTGAAGAAACTGCAAAAAGGTAGGAATTTACGGAGGTGGGACCTGGATAAACTGACTAAACCAGAGGTTGTACAGAGTTTCAGGGAGAGCATAAGGGAACAATTGACAGGAATGGGGGAAAGAAATACAGTAGAAGAAGAATGGGTAGTTTTGATGGATGAAATAATGAATGCAGCAGAGGATCAAGCAGGTAAAAAGACGAGGGCTAGTAAAAGTCCATGGGTAACAGAAGAGATACTGAATTTAATTGATGAAAGGAGAAAATACAAAAATGCAGTAAATGAAGCAGGCAAAAAGGAATACAAACGTCTCAAAAATGAGGTCGACAGGAAGTGCAAAATGGCTAACCAGGGATGGCTAGAGGACAAATGTAAGGATGTAGAGGCTTATCTCACTAGGGGTAAGATAGATACTGCCTACAGGAAAATTAAAGAGAACTTTGGAGAAAAGAGAACCACTTGTATGAATATCAAGAGCTCAGATGGAAACCCAGTTCTCAGCAAAGAAGGGAAAGCAGAAAGGTGGAAGGAGTATATAGAGGGACTATACAAGGGCGATGTACTTGAGGACAATATTATGGAAATGGAAGAGGATGTAGATGAAGATGAAATGGGAGATACGATACTGCGTGAAGAGTTTGACAGAGCACTGAAAGACCTAAGTTGAAACAAAGCCCCGGGAGTAGACAACATTCCATTACAACTACTGACGGCCTTGGGAGAGCCAGTCCTGACAAAACTCTACCATCTGGTGAGCAAGATGTATGAGACAGGCGAAATACCCTTAGACTTCAAGAAGAATATAATAATTCCAATCCCAAAGAAAGCAGGTGTTGACAGATGTGAAAATTACCGAACTATCAGTTTAATAAGTCACAGCTGCAAACTACTAACGCGAATTCTTTACAGACGAATGGAAAAACTGGTAGAAGCCGAGCTGGGGGAAGATCAGTTTGGATTCCGTAGAAATGTTGGAACACGTGAGGCAATACCGACCCTACGACTTATCTTAGAAGATAGATTAAGGAAAGGCAAACCTATGTTTCTAGCATTTGTAAACTTAGAGAATGCTTTTGACAATTCTCAAGGTGGCAAGGGTAAAATACAGGGAACGAAAGGCTATTTACAATTTGTACAGAAAGCAGATGGCAGTTATAAGAGTCAAGGGATATGAAAGGGAAGCAATGGTTGGGAAGGGAGTGAGACAGGGTTGTAGCCTCTCCCCAATGCTATTCAATCTGTATATTGAGCAAGCAGTAAAGGAAACAAAAGAAAAATTTGGAGTAGGTATTAAAATCCATGGAGAAGAAATAAAAACTTTGAGGCTCGCCGATGACATTGTAATTCTGTCAGAGACAGCAAAGGACTTGGAAGAGCAGTTGAACGGAATGGACAGTGTCTTGAAAAGCGGGTATAAGATGAACATCAACAAAAGCAAAACGAGGATAATGGAATGTAGTCGGGTGATGCTGAGGGAATTAGATTAGGAAATGAAACACTTAAAGTAGTAAAGGAGTTTTGCTATTTGGGGAGCAAAATAACTGATGATGGTCAAAGTAGAGAGGATATAAAATGTAGACTGGCAACGCCAAGGAAAGCGTTTCTGAAGAAGAGAAATTTTTTAACATCGAGTATTGATTTAAGTGTCAGGAAGTCTTTTCTGAAAGTATTTGTATGGAGTGTAGCCATGTATGGAAGTGAAACATGGACGATAAATAGTTTGGACAAGAAGAGAATAGAAGCTTTCAAAATGTGGTGCTACAGAAGAATGCTGAAGATTAGATGGATAGATCACATAACTAATGAGGAGGTATTGAATAGAATTGGGGAGAAGAGGAGTTTGTGGCACAACTTGACTAGAAGAAGTGATCGGTCGGTAGGACATGTTCTGAGGCATCAAGGGATCACCAATTTAGTACTGGAGGGCAGTGTGGAGGGTAAAAATTGTAGAGGGTGACCAAGAGATGAATACCCTAGGCAGATTCAGAAGGATGTATGCTGCAGTAGGTACTGGGAGATGAAGAAGCTTGTACAGGATAGAGTATCATGGAGAGCTGCATGAAACCAGTCTCGGGACTGAAGACCACAACAACAACAACTTTATTTCTGAAGAAGACAGGGTTTCATCCACCAAAACCATTGTTAAAGGTTGAATAAAACAATCTTTTGTTGCATCTGGCTGGCTGCTTAAGATTCATTTACTGATCTCTAATTATTACTTAATATGTTGCTACAAAATCTGTAAGAAAGTTCTCTTTGCCAGATTTTTGTAAATCATCTTTCTTTTGACTCGTTTTACTTGCGAAGAAAATACCTTTTGTCCGAAATCAGTGCCAGTATTTTCTAATTTAGACTTCTCACTGCAGATTTTCCCCTTATCACTCTTATTTATTTGTGCAACCACCAGAACTCAGATTCAAAAGTTGACAACACATCTGAGACCACACTCAAGAATATTCCCTGTTGCTTTATTTTTCCTTTCATTGTCAAGTTAAATAATCCAGACTCTCTTATTGGAAAGGCTTTTATTTCACTTTGAAATGCTGCTGGAAAACATTCTTAGCTTCAGATACTTCATCCGTAGTTAAAGGTTAGTGATAGACAATGGTTACTTTTTTGTTTAAAAACTTCAGTATACCTTGATCTGCATTCTTTTTTATCATTGCTCTTACTCACTCCATACCTTTTACTTCCTAGAAAACATCAAAATGAAAGGGAGACTGATATAAACATGGTGTGAAATGTCCTATAGAAGTGTTTGGTGGTGGTGGTGGTGATGGTGGTGGTGGTGGTGGTGGTGGTGGTGGTCGTGGAGTGCATAAAATGGCATTGGAATTGAATGTAAAATGCCCTGAATTCCTGAGTATGTATTAGTTGGAATCGGGTGCTTTATAAAGTTTGGCCCAGAATACCAGACTCGTGGAGGTGTCTAAAGTGCTTTCGTTTCTGCACTGTTCTGGCAACTTCACTGCCTTGCATTCTGATTGTAATGTGTGTACTTTGGAGAAATGGTTTCATGGAATGAAAATTACTTTGTGTATACTGTACAACAAAGTAAAAAAATCACAATAGCTGCAAATTTTCTGTATCATGTGTGAGGACACTTCTGTAGCTTGGTAGGTCAGTAAATACCCATACATTTAGCACTGGCACCTACACTCTACTTCAAAAAAGTACACCAGTTGTTAAACTTATGAACGCCACTAAATGTAATGTGTGTTCTAGAAAATATATTATCCAGCATACAAACAGTAACAAGAAGCTATGGCTAAAAGACTGTGGTATTTACCACCCATTTCACCTAAAGGCAAAAAATTCATTTAGAAACCTCAAATACAATGGAGCAGGTTTATAACCATTAGAGTTGACAACACCAATCATGTCTGATTTGGATGATGATGATGATGATGATGATGATGATGATGATGATGATGATGATGATGATGATGCTCCTGGATATATGTTCTGGTGGATACACAGAGTGATTATTATAAACATTTAAAAACTCCTGAAACGATGTAGATGATGCTGAGACAAGTAATTTAATGTAAGACACATGAGGCCGCGAATGTCGGGAAATACCCCAGAAGTGGACAACAGTTGTTGAACATGTGACATCACCAGATGATGTCCTTTGCCACATGTGCATTGCAGTGCAGTGCAGTGGTTGGACTTGTTGATCCTACCCTCTGGTAAGGAGCAGTAGACTGATGACCTCAGATGTTAAGTCCTATAGTGCTCAGAGCCATTTGAACCATTAAGGAGCAGTGCTGCACATTGCTCCTGTAGGCTACAAATATTTTTTTAATACACCTTTTCTATATGCGACCTGTTGTAAATGTAGAAGTTAAAAAGCTGTTGTCCTCGCTGTAACAAAGCAGAAGCTGTTCTTATTTTGTGTTTCTGTCCTTTTCTTCCTTCTGGTTTTGTTTATGTACTTCATTTAGTAAAGAAAACGTAGGTTATTTTCTGGTTATGATGAAATTTAAAAGCTTATACTCATTTACTAGTGAAGCAATACGCCAGGTTTTTGTTGTACTATACTTTGGTATAAACCGTTGGTAACAGTGAGATTGGTAAATAAAGTATTAAATCTTTGCGCTGTTTAAACACACAATTTTCTAACACAATGGGGAAAAAAACTGCTCGCACGTAGGTGCAGAGCCACACCAATGTGTGTGTCAGGGTGTTGATAACCTCAGTGTTGAGCACCCATAAGCCCCAACACACACACACACACACACACACACACACACACACACACACACACACCATCATGAATACTTGGCTATGGTTGGGATGATCATGTGTGACAGACCAATAGGCTAAACTCCTGCACTTGTGACAAGGTGTGTCATCTGGTGACATCACATGATGTTCAACATCTGCCATTTCACATCATTTGCAGCCCTGTGTGTCTTATATTAAATTACTTTTCCCAGCATCATCTGCATCGCTTCGGGGTTTTTAAAATCTAATAAGAATCATCCTTTATGTATTTTAATGGGCTTAGTAGCAACTCCTGTTTCCTCAACAAATATGGAAAGATAAAGAGAATATACAAATGCATAGTTTCTCTGTGAAATATACTGATAAAATTTTCTCAGGTTTCCAGTGGTGTCAAGTGGTTTAAACCAATTGACATTGCTGGAAGCCTGAGAGAATTTTATCGCTAGAGAGGGAAGATCTGCATTAAAATGGCTCTCATGGTGTGCCGGGACCTGACCAGGAGTAAGACTCAAATGAAGAAACTGAAAATCCTGGCACAGTGCATGTAAGTTTCTTGCAGCTACTGTTACAGCAAATTGGAGCACTGTCTATCTGACATTTCTACTACAGTCCACCCCCAATCTCTGTTGTTAGCATGTGATAGCTATTTATAGTCAAAACCTAACTCTCCCTGATGTAAACTCACCATACAGTATCAGATTCACAAGTCCACACAATAGTAACCATCCTTAATTATATCACACAAAAATGAATAGGTGTGCACAAAAACAGCAAGCTATAATTATACAAGTTGATTGAAATAAAAAAATAATTTGTGTAACATATTTGTTGAAACAATAGTAGATTCAGTAAAACAAAAACTTGCAGACTTGACATTTTGAATAAGCCCAAACAACCTGCTTGATAATTTTATGATCAAAAGTCGATAATTCGGCCTGTATGAGAATTTTAAACTTGGTAGGTGGAAATTTCTTTAAATATTCACCATTATCACACATTCTTGAAATATTACATAATTCATTCTTGATGATCTGTCCAACAAAGAACATAAATAAGTACAGTTTGATTCAACAATCTGGAGATGCCGTGGAAATTCATGAGCTGGACATTAAACATATCCTCAGTGCTTACACGAAGCTTAGGCACAGGAAAATTATAGGATCATCTGTTGCAGATATTGTTGTGCACATTAGATTCAGGATGATGAATGCATTTTCACATTCCAGTTCAAGTAAACTCTTAAGAAAAACAGCAGTAGCAAAAAAACAGTAATTCTTGGAAAATCACCAACTAGCAGTTATCCTAAAATAATTTCTCAAATGTAGGAAATTGAAAGTTTCTCATTTATTCTGGAATCAAAATTAAACTTTATTGAATAGTTAGTATTCTCCTCAAAAGCAACTTAAATCATCAAAATACTTACATTGATTGCTGTTTCCAGCACTTAATCTGAACCAGTCATTATTGTACTCATCCTTCAGTTTCAATTAGTTGCTTCACAGTTCCTCTCCAAAGTATGTGGTTCATCAGCAATAAACCATCAGGAAAAGTGTCACTGCAGTTGGATCTCCTGCTGTATTTATTTTTCTTAATAACTGCTTTTTTACTCAGGCTAATACAAATGTTCTAAGTCAGACATGCACCAAATACTCCAGCCTTTCTTTATCTAATATCAATTCCTCATCATTATCCAGCTGTTGGGGTAAACTAAAAAGAAATTTCGGATGAAAGCAGCCAAGTTTGAGACTGTGAGTAAACTTGCCTCATATTTGGTGCCTGAAGGGTGGATTGCATCACTCTTTCACTAAGCTTTGCTATATTTGTTTGTATCCAGATGATTCATCAGAGGCAGTTTGCTTTAAAAAAATCAGTGAAAGAAAGATAACCCAAATTGAATCAAATGTTTTTTATTCAGTGAACAAGAGCAATTAATTACTGGTGCCCATTCCAAAATCACAAACATGGGAGAGAACTACACCACAAATTCCCATATTCATATCAGCATGCAATAAAGTTTAATAGGATACAAACTGAATCTCTATTCTCATTTCACATAAGTGCATAAATACAAAGCCTGAATGCATTCTAGTTGACAAGTCCTGCAACCACATAGCCAGATGGAATAAGAGTTCAAATTGCAAACTATCAAAAATATTAAAAGTCTGAATCATTGTAAAGGGTACAAATGTTAGACTAAGTCTTCACAGATATGCTTTCATAATACTTGTTGATCGCTATATATGTTTTTAGTGTCTTGAGTAATTGATTTCATGTTAATTAAAATGGCTTTCTAACCAAAACTATATATGTAGTACAAATCTGAGTTGTGATGTCTAGCAACCTCAGCTACCACAGTCTGCTACCATTATTTGTTTGGATGTAGTTCAGAGCTGTGTGCCTTTACATACACCAGTCCTTTAACTAATTTTGAATAATTGCAGCAATCACAAAACTTAGTCCAGTTTCCACAATTTTGGTCCTGCAGGTGAATACAAAGGTGCAATGAATTTGTCTTGTTGACACAGAGTTTGATGTAGGCTACTTAATTTTAATGTTGGTTGTGGAGAACATGTAGATCAATTTTACAGTCAATATCTTGTTTCCTGTATCCCACTCCACTGTTATGGGCTGGACTTCCGTAGCCACATATGAATTTGCCTGTGGGAGTTCGCAACCTCTTACAGAGCCACTCCTGTTCCTTTTATGTGGCAACAAATGTGCACCACTTTCAGCTTGCTACCTGGCCATTAACATGGCTCACTGTGTGCTCTTCCGTCAGCCAGCAATTTGTACAATGCCAAATGGGTGTAATCTCACCAGGCCCTGGCATCACATCGGCACTTAACTGGTAATTGTCACGTTAAGTAGCATCAGCACTCTCAACATTGAAATTCAACATGTTATATCAGGTCACTGTCAGAAAAGTATATACATCGTGGCAAAATGAAGCAGTCTGACTTTTAAAGGAACAAACAAATAAGTATCCAATTCCTTAACTAAACGCGTAATCAACCATAACTAAATAGCACAACAGTTAGCACATTGGAATGCTTACAGGCCCTGAATTCAACATTGAGATTGTGGAGACGCTCTTCGCATTTCTCCTTTTACTCTCACCTATTAAACAATTAAAAATAAGAGTTTACGTATGTTTATTAGTTAAACCTTAAAAGAGCTTACTCAATCGAAAATTAAGGATTGTTCAGCATGTACATTTTGCACTTGTACTCGCTCACAATTCACTGTTTGTCATCATCTCAGCAACAACTGCTGACATCCATCTTAGAATTCCTTTAACACAAGCCCTTGTCTCTCTGCATTACCAGTTTGCACACTTTTTCACCAAATTTGTGCTTCTCTCCAGCCATTCCTCAAGGTGGATTGTCACGATCTGTTAAAATACCATCATACCATGATTCCCTATTACCTTTGTGCAATCCATCCTCAAAATTCCGGTGGTGACATCTTCCAAAGTGCAAATCTATAACAATATGCAAATGTAAATTTGTAGACAAGTGAAGTAAACCTTGGGACTATTGATTTGAAAAAAATTATCGTAGCATCTTTTCCTTTTAAGTGTTAGATTATGTTGCCAAAGGAAATTTAAACTAATCTACCTCGTGTACTTCAATCTATATCAGAGAGAATTTTTGAACCTTTTTGAGCGCACAGAATCATTGATGTACAGCAATACTGTAGGCACAAATTGAGATGACAGTTTGCATCCCACAACAGCTTACTATTTAATTAGTCTAGTTACAGGTGCTAATTAAATGCAGTTCTACAGAAATTAAACAAATAAATAACACTGGCTGTATTGTAACCCACACAGATCAAATAATTAATCCAACCTTTCTCAAGCAATACCAACTCGTCAACTTCTACATGATAATATATCCTCAAAAGTAATTCTCCAACACCAAAATGACAAATCACTCATAGTGAAACAACAAAAAAAAAAAAACAGAAATACAGCACGCTGCTTGACACAAACATGTCACCCAGTTGACCCTCTGTTACACAAGACAATTCCTCTCCTCTCATTTCAACGCACATGCGTCAAATCTACGTACTTTTACATATATTACATAAACAAATAATACAACCTAGCAATCACAGTGAAATAAAACCACACACGATTAAATAAATATAAATATCTGGAAGAAAACCGTGCACTTAAAAGGAAGTCACGCTTGATCGAGGTCCGCGTCACTTTCCATTTTTAACCAGACATAACGTCTGAGACAGGAAAGAGAATAATAATAATAATAATAATACTGGAACAAAATAATGTGCAATCAGAAGAAGAAGAAAATATAGTAATGGACTCAAACATCCCAAAACAAACAAACAAAGAACAACACGCATCAATTAAACAATCAGAGGAAAACGAAATCTTAAGACAGCCACCAGAACAAGCACAAATAGAACTTGAAGTAACACACATGTTACATATAGAAGAAAAATTTCAGCTGACATATATAGAATACAAAAACACAAATACAGACATTAGACCATTCTTGCATAGACTGCCAAATAACCCACAAGTCAAAACAACAATAAAAACTATCAACACAATCATACACAACAAAATAAATGAAAACACAACTATGAAAGAGTTACAACTACTGGTTTGTATAGGAGCACTCACTACACTAAATATACACACTAGGCAGAGATCAGAACCAACCAACACACAGAAGAAACCCACAAAACCAGCATGGCAACACAGGCTACAGATCAGAATAGAAAAACTGAGAAAAGACATCGAACAGCTAACACAATTTATAGGAAATGAAACGTTAGAAAAAAAACGAAAAAGGTTAGGTAAAATCTCACAACAAGAAGCGATAGAGCAATTAGATGAAAAGAAGCAGAAATTACAACCATTGGCCAAACGACTTAGAAGATACAAAAAATGTGAAAATAGAAGGAAACAAAACCAAACATTCAACACAAACCAAAAGAGATTTTACCAGACAATAGATAACACACACATTAAAATAAACAATCCACCAAACATAACAGACATGGAACACTTCTGGAGCAACATATGGTCAAACCCGGTACAACATAACAGGCATGCACGGTGGATACAAGCAGAAACAGATACATACAAGATGATACCACAAATGCCTGAAGTGATAATTTTGCAACATGAAGTTACCTGAGCAATTAATTCTACGCACAATTGGAAAGCCCCCTAGAAAAGATAAAATAGCAAATTTCTGGCAAAGAAGTTCACCTCAACACATTCACATCTAACTAAATTATTTAACAGTTACATTGCAGACCCATACACATTCCCTGATACACATGGAATAACTTATCTGAAACCTAGAGATCAAGCAGACACAGCAAACCCAGCTAAATATCGCCCTATAACATGCCTACCAACAATATACAAAATATTAACTTCAGTCATTACACAGAAATTAATGACACATACAACACAGAACAAAATTATAAGTGAAGAACAAAAAGGCTGTTGCAAAGGAGCATGAGGATGTAAAGAGCAACTGATAATAGATGCAGAGGTGATATATCAAGCTAAAACTAAACAAAGGTCGCTACATTACGCATACATTGATTACCAAAAAGCTTTTGATAGTGTACCCCACTCATGGTTACTACAAATATTGGAAATATACAAAGTAGATCCTAAATTGACACAGTTCCTAAACATAGTAATGAAAAATTGGAAAACCACACTTAATATCCAAACAAATTCAAATAATATCACATCACAGCCAATACAGATTAAGCGTGGAATATACCAAGGAGACTCATTAAGTCCTTTCTGGTTCTGCCTTGCTGTGAACCCACTATCCAACATGCTAAATAATACAAATTATGGATATAATATTACTGGAACATACCAACACAAAATCACACATTTGCTGTATATGGATGTTCTAAAACTACTGGCAGCAACAATTCAACAACTCAACCAATTACTAAAGATAACAGAAGTATTCAGCAATGATATAAATATGGCTTTTGGAACAGACAAATGTAAGAAAAATAGCATAGTCAAGGGAAAACACACTAAAGAGGAAGATTACGTATTGGATAACCACAGCGACTGCATAGAAGCGTTGGAAAAAACAGATGCCTATAAATATCTAGGATACAGACAAAAAATAGGAATAGATAATACAAATATTAAAGAAGAACTAAAAGAAAAATATAGACAAAGACTATCAAAAATACCGAAAACAGAATTGACAGCAAGAAACAAGACAAAAGCTATAAATACTTATGCTATACAAATATTGACCTACTCGTTTGGAGTAGTGAAATGGAGTAACACAGACCTAGAAGCACTCAATACACTTACACGATCACAATGCCACAAATATAGAATACATCACATACATTCAGCAACTGAAAGATTCACATTAAGCAGAAAGGAAGGCGGAAGGGGATTTATCGACATAAAAAACCTACATTATGGACAGGTAGACAATTTAAGAAAATTCTTTCTAGAACGAGCAGAAACTAGCAAAATACACAAAGCAATCACTCATATAAATACATCGGCTACACCACTGCAATTTCATAACCACTTCTACAACCCTTTAGATCACATAACATCAACAGATACGAAGAAAGTTAATTGGAAAAAGAAAACACTACATGGCAAGCACCCATATCACCTAACACAGCCACACATCGATCAAGACGCATCCAATACATGGCTAAGAAAAGGCAATATATACAGTGAGACGGAAGGATTCATGATTGCAATACAGGATCAAATAATATACACCAGATATTACAGTAAGCATATTATTAAAGATCCCAATACCACAACAGATAAATGCAGACTTTGCATACAACAAATAGAAACAGTAGATCACATCACGAGCGGGTGTACAATACTAGCAAATACAGAATACCCCAGAAGACATGACAATGTAGCAAAAATAATACATCAACAGCTTGCCTTACAACATAAACTTATAAAACAACACATTCCCACATACAAGTATGCACCACAAAATGTACTGGAGAATGATGAATACAAATTATACTGTAACAGAACCATTATAACAGATAAAACAACACCACATAACACACCTGACATCATATTCACCAATAAAAAGAAGAAATTAACACAACTAATCGAAATATCCATACCCAATACAACAAATATACAAAAGAAAACAGGAGAAAAAATTGAAAAATACATCCAACTGGCTGAGGAAGTCAAGGACATTGGGCATCAGGATAAAGTTGACATTATACCAATTATACTATCAACTACAGGAGTCATACCACACAATATCCACCAGTACATCAATGCAATACAGCTACATCCAAACTTATATATACAGCTACAGAAATCTGTAATTATTGATACATGTTCAATTACCTGAAAGTTCCTAAATGCAATATAACATATACCGTACAGTTAAAAGGAAGTCATGCTTGATCAAGGTCCGCGTCACTTTCCATTTTTGAGCAGACATAACGTCTGAGAAAAGAAAGAAAGAATAATAATAGTAATAATAATGCTCTAAACTAAACTTTTGTCTGACATAAAAGTGTCATATACCACATATGAATAGTTCACTTGTGGACATATCACTGTAATTCGGATACATTCTTTAGTCCCAATGGCTTCCTAGATACAGAATAGTTAAACCTATATGCATTAAGATGTGGACACTCTAAGACTGCAAGCAATCCGTGATGTAGCTCAAAGAGCTTTATTATTTCTCAATACATATTGCTTGAAATAACCTTCATCAGCAAGTGGGCTTGCTATGAGCCATTACTTTGTGGTGGTGGTGGTGGTGGTGGTGGTGGTGGGGACCATGGCATTGCTTTTCACGCTATGCAGTATGCATCCAAATGTGTGTATTCCACCCAGTTGGAGTGCTTTGCACTTAACATATGTCCTGAAAATGTGTATAAAACTCACCGAGCAGACTTATTGATGTGCACATCTGCCAAAATTTCTGTGCATTTTTGTGCTCCTTAATGACCATAGAACAAATGAGTGTACTCAATCAGTGCCTTGGCGTAGTCCTCTGGGAAGCACAGTCTTAAATACAGAGCAGTATTGTCCATTCTACAAAATAATATATGTTTGTTTGTTTTGTAGTAGCAGGCTATCTTCTTTAAACCTTTGCTACCAAAGTTAAGTTTTATTCATTTAGTTCTGAATTAGCATTCTGTGCTCTACACACATCTTTGCACATCCCATGAATTTCCTTCTCTCTTTCATGGAGAGTAGCTGATGTTCCTGCTCTTCTGTTTCTCCCTGTATGTATTAGTCCTGCCGGCCAGAGTGGCCGAGAGATTATAGGCGCTACAGTCTGGAACCGCGAGACCGCTACAGTCACAGGTTCGAATCCTGCCTCGGGCATGGATGTGTGTAATGTCCTTAGGTTAGTTAGGTTTAAGTAGTTCTAGGTTCTAAGGGACTGATGACCTCAGATGTTAAGTCCCATAGTGCTCAGAGCCATTTGAAACTCTCTTTTTTTCGAACTGGAGTCAAGATAATGTGTCTGAAACACTGTTGTCACTCGCTTCTATACATTAAATATAATAACTGAATTGCTGTAGGTACATAGCCCACTACATGAGCCATCCATTTAGCAGTTTATATTCATGGTTCAAATGGCTCTGAGCACTATGGGACTTAACATCTGAGGTCATCAGTCCCCTAGAACTTAGACCTACTTAAACCTAACCAACCTAAGAACATCACACACATCCATGCCCGAGTCAGGATTCGAACCTGCGACTGTAGCGGTCGCATGGTTCCAAACTGAAGCGCCTAGAACTGCTCGGCCACTCCGGCCGGCCTTATATTCATGCAAGTATCCAAGAGCTTTGTGATCAGAGAGTACCATTATCTTTCATCTCTGAATATACATGTGGAACTTTTGATATCCAAACATAATCACAACCTGTTTTTTCTCCAAAATACCATGCTTGCACTCATGCTTGGATATAATGTGGCTTGCAAGAGTCATGTTCTAATGCTCCTTTATATCTTCCACAACTTCCTCTAGGAATAGTTAAGTTGCAGCCATGTAACATGAACTATCAGTGGCAAGGCAGAATAGTGGTGACATCTCAGAGTAATGTAACAACCAGTTTCTGCACAGACAATTCTTTGTTCTCCTTAAATCATACTTACATTAATCACTCCACAACCATGCTGTATTGTTCTTAAGCAGCATGCAGAGAGTAGCAAAGTTATGCTTCATTCATTTATGAATTTTCAGTAAAAATCACAGAACACCCCCCCCCCCCCCCTCCCCTCCCCCTGTGGGTCCAGGGGTTAGAATCGGCCTGAGTTACTCCTGCCTGTCGTAAGAGATGATTAAAAGGAGTCTCGAATGTTTTGGCCTTCTGTGATCGTCCCCTGTAAGGTATGACCTCCATTCTCCAAAATTCTTCCGAAGAACGAGCCAGTTGGGGAAGGGCACCTTACATGATGCATTGTGTCCATTGTGCACTGAGACCTTCAGCATTCTTTATCGTCATAGCTTTGCAGTTCCGCTCATTCTCCAGCTGTTCGGTGAAGACACCTTCGTGGATGCGTTTTCCTCCTCCCACTGAGCAGTGTCGTTTTCTGCACCAACAATGATCATGGACTTCTTTGCACCTCATATCCAGCATGGTAGCCCATCTCCCTGGGGCATCGGGACTCCAAGCAATGGCCATCCTGCCAGGTGGCCTTTGCTGAGGCTGGGTATCGCCCGTGGGGAGGGCCCCTGGTCGGAGTGGGTATCATCAGGTGGATGACAAGCCATGAAACATACTTCATCTCTTGCTGGTGGTCCAACACCATCAGTCTCTAAGTGGTCAAAGTCTAACTTTAATGTGAAGAAGTATGACCCCAAATCATTCCCCTCCCTGGCCACACCATGGGAGGAATGCCAGGTTAAGGATGGCAGCGAATCTTATTTGCCCCTGTACCTCATATGTTCGAGAGCTGATGGGAAATCCTTCAGGTTGATGAAGCCTCAGTTTTTTGTGGAGCATTTAGAGGATGAGATTGGGGAGGTAAAAGGGATTGTCCAAAATGCGATATGGGTCAGTTTTGATAAAAACAGCATCCTCTGCCCAGTCATGGGCATTACTCACCTGTAACTAGCTGCGAGATGTTTCTGTTTCCATCATGCCCCATAAAAGCTTAAATGTGGTCCAGAGTATTATATTCCACAGGGACCTTGTTTTGTAGTCGGATGAAAAGCTGCACGCCAACTTAGAGCAACGAGGTGTGTGGCCGCCAGTGCCTTCATCTCGGCCTTTGAGGGTGATACATTACCCGAGAACATCAAGGAGATGGTATACCGCTGTGATGTAAAGCCATATATCCCTCACCCAATGTGGTGCATTAAACTCAGGAAGTTCGGGTATATGTCTTCCCGCAGTACTTCCAGCATTTTATGTCACGACTGTTGAAGTCCATCACATCCCAATACTTCATGTGCCCCGCCTCCCATCCGTGTCAACTGCGGCGAGCAACATTCCCCTTGCTCGCCATACTGCAGGATTCTACAGAAAGAATGGAAGATCATGGAATACAATACTCCGGACCGACTGACCTACACCGAGGCTAAGAGGAAATTTGAACGGCTCTATCCTGTGTGCATGACATCGTCTTACGCTGCCACTACAACAACGGTTCCAATTCCCATCCGTTCAGCTATTGACGGTTAGCCCTCAGGGTTGCAAGACTACACCCACTCTCTTGTTTTGGGGGCACTCCTGTCCCTGTTGCTCCCGCACCACCTACTTCGGGAGTAATGCCCCCCAACCATTGGGAACATCAGTCCCCACTTCTCAGCCGGAGAAGTGCCAGTCTGTTTTGGCTCCTCTCGCTAGGAAGGGGTCCCTTGAGTCCCACCCTTTCCAGGATCCTACCAGTGGGAAGGAGGACACCCGCCAGTGGCTGAAGCTCCCAAAGGCACCTGGTCATAGGGCTTCAAGATCCTCCTAAGTCCTGGAGACTAATCAGGGAAGCCCTCTCAGCCAGAGAAACCCAAGGAGCAGTAAGAGAAATCTAAAAAGAAGACCCCCCCCCCCCAAGAACAAGGAAATTGTGGTGGCACCCTGAGGATGAGGTGGAGATTCTGGCATCTGCTGAGGACCTATATCTCTCTGGAGCCTCAGACACAATGGATACATAATGCTCCGGTAATCAGTCTGTGGCAGTAGGTGACCATGAGGTGTAAACTGCCTATTTTATCACTTCATGCCTCCCAGCCTGACGATGATGTCATCCTCCTGTGGAATTGTGGCGGTTTTTTCCACCACCTGAATGAGCCACAACAACTGTTAAGCTTTACACCTGCTTTCTGCATTGCCCTTCAGGAAACGTGGTTCCCGGCAATGCAGGCCCCTGCCCTCTGCGGCTATAAGGGGTACTACAGGAACCATAGCGATTGTAATCGAGTGTCAGGTGGAGTTTGTGTTTATGTCCTCAACTCAGTCTGTAGTGAACCTGAGCCCCTTCAAATCCCTCTTGAAGCTGTGGCTGTCAGAAAAAGGACGACACAGGAAATAACCATCTACAAAGTATATCTTCCTCCAGATGGTGCAGTACACCTGAACATATTGGCTGCACTGATTCATCAACTCCCTAAACCTTTCCTGCTTTTGGGAGATTTTAGTGCTCATAACCCCTTGTGGGGTGGCACCATGCTTACTGGTCACGGTAGAGATGTCGAAAATTTACTGTCTCAACTCAACCTCTGCCTCTTAAATACTGGGGCCCCCACACATTTCAGTTTTTCTCATTATACTTACTCGGCCATTGATTTACCACTTTGCAGCCCAGGACGTCTCCCATCTGTCCACTGGAGAGCCCACGATAACTTGGGTGGTTGTGATCACTTCCCCATCTTCCTGTCACTCCCCGGGCATCATTCACCCAGATGCCTACCCAGATAGGCTTTAAACAAGGCAGACTGGGAAGCTTGTACCTCTGTCATCACTGTTGAATCCCTCCCACATGGTAACATTGATGTAGTAGTTGAACGGCTCACCACAACGATCGTTTCTGTGGCGGAAAACGCGATCCCTTGTGCCTTGGGGTGCCCCCGGCGAAAGGCAGTGCATTAAGGGTTGCTGAAAATCGCTGAGGCCATTAAAGAGCGTAGGCAGACTCTACAGCGACATAAGCACACTTAACAGCTTTTAAACAGCTCCGTGCTTGTGGTTGCCACCTTATAAAAAGACAGAAACAGGAGTGTTGTGAGGGCTATGTCACAACCATTGGGTACAGTATGTCGCCTTCACAGGTCTGGATGAAGATCAAATGTGTTTTTGGGTACCAGACCCCAACAGGTGTCCCTGACATTAGCATCAATGGCATGTTATCTTCCGACGCGAACGCAGTTGCCGAGCACTGTGCTCGAGCCTCTGAGTCGAAGAATTACACCACAGCCTTTCGCACCCTCAAATGGTGGATATAAAAGAAACTCCTCTCATTCACTGTACACCACAGTGAACCACTCCATTTACTGAGTGGGAGCTCATCAGCGCCATTGCACATTGCCCCGACACAGCTTCTGGGCCAGATCGGATCCACACTCAGATGCTCAAGCATCTATCGTCGCACTACTAACGAAATATCATTGCCATCTTCAGTGGCATCTGGTGTGATCGCGTATTCCCATCACAATGGTGGGGAAGCACCATCATTCCAGTGCTTAAACCTGGTAAAAACCCGCTTGATGTGGGTAGCTATCGGCCCATCAGCCTCACCAATGTTCTTTGTAAGCTGGTAGAACGTGTAGTGAGTTGGAGGTTATGTTGGCTCCTGGAGCCGTGAGGCCTACTGGCTCTATGCCAGGGCAGTTGGTGCCAGGGCCGCTCTACCACTGAGAATCTAGTGTCCCTCGAGTCTGCCATGTGAACAGCTTTTTCCAGATACCAACACCTGATTGCCATGTTTTTCGATTTAAGAAAAGCTTATGACACGACCTGGCAACATCATATCCTTGCTACATTATATGAGTGGGGTGTCCAGGGCCCATTTCCGATTTTTATTCAAAACTTCCTGTTACTCCTTACTCTCCATGTCCAAGGTGGTGCCTCCCATAGTTCCCTCCGTATCTAGTAGAATGGAGTCCCACAGGGCTCTGTATTGAGTGTCGCTCTATTTTTGGTAGCTGTTAATGGTCTAGCAGCAGCTGTAGGGCTGTCTGTCTCACCTTCTCTGTATGCAGACGACTTTTGCATTTCCTACTGTTCCTGCAGTACTGGTGTTGCTGAGCGGCGCCTACAGGGAACCATCCACAAGGCGCAGTCATGGGCTCTAGCCCACAGCTTCCAGTTTTCAGCCGCAAACTCTTGTGTTGTGTACTTCTGTCAGCATCGTACCATTCACCCGAAACCAGAACTTCACCTTAATGATGATCCACTCACTGTAGTAGAGACATATCGATTCTTAGGATTGGTTTTCAACCCCGATTGACTTGGCTTCCTCTCCATCATCAGCTTGAGCGGAAGTGCTGGCATCACCTCAAGGCCCTCCGCTGCCTGAGCAATATCAACTGGGGTGCAGATCGGTCTACACTGCTGCAGCTCTACAGAGCCCCTTTTCAATCCCGCCTTGACTATGGGAGTCTGGTTTATGGTTCTGTGCCACCCTCAGCATTGCGGTTACTAGACCCAGTGCACCGCTGTAGTGTTAGACTAGTGACAGGAGCTTTTAGGACGAGTCCGTTGACCAGCATACTGGTGGAGGCTTTAATACCTCCTTTGCAAATCAGGCCTGCACAACTGCTCACCAGTTACATTGCGCACATTCATAGCTCTCCTGAGCATCCAGATTACTGTCTCCTTTTCCCAAACGCGGTGGTTCATGTCCAATCCCTTCTGTCTGAACTGGAGTCCTTCCCTTTACACATCTACTTGAGGTCCTTCCACATACACCTCCATGGTGTAAACCTAGGCTGCAGCTTTGTCTGGATCTTTTACATGGCCCTAAGGGCTCAGTTAATCCTGTGGCTCTCCACTGTCACTTCCTCTCGATTCTTGGTGTGTCCCAGAACGCTGAAGTAGTTTACACAGACAGCTTGATGCCTGATGGTCACGTTGGCTTTACCTATGTTCACGGAGGACATACTGAACAGCACTCCTTGCCAGATGGCTGCAGTGTTTCATTGCAGAGCTGGTGGCCATATCTCATGCTCTTGAACACATCCGTTCATGCTCGGGCAAGTTGTTTATTCTCTGTAGTGACTCCTTGAGCAGCCTACAAGCTATTGACCAGTGCTATCCTTGCCATCCTTTGGTAGCGACCATACAGGAGTCCATTTATGTTCTGGAATGGTCCAGACATTCAGTGATGTTTTTCTGGACCCCAGAAGACATCAAAATCCCAGGTAATGAACTTGTTGACAGGCTGGCCAAACAGGCTACACGGAAATCATTTCTGGAGATCGGCATCCCTGTAACTGACCTTTGTTCAGTATTACGACGCAAGATTTTTTGGCTTTGGGAGACGGAATGGCATAACCTTGATATGGTTGACAGTTAGTCTTCGTGAGCCCATGTGTGAATTCGCTTGCAGAAGCTTGCCACCTCTTACAGAGCCACTCTTGTTCCTTATCTTGAGAACTGTTCACTGTCTGGTTTTACCCTCAAATCGGCCAGGTGCCTTCCTGTCAAATTCACTTCAGCCCGCAACTGATAAGCAGTTGAATTTACACAGTGTCACAGGCAGGAATTCTGTATTTGTTTTTTGGAAACTCCTCGTTTTTCCCCCTAAAGATTTCAGTGACACCATGGTGCACAAGAACATGCAACAGGTAATTAGTAATTCATTTCACTCATGTACTGCAGCCATTAGATAATGAAAATTTTATCAAAAATTTGTAATCCACTGCTGATCTTGAGTAATTTCTTGTCACAATAGGCAATTGATGTAATCAGTTAAAAAGTGTGGATGTCTTTAAGGAGCATCTCTTGACAGTTTCTATATCATTTATAACTACAATACGAATGCATGTGTATTTAGTAGTAACCTCTAAAGACAACTCAGACTATAGAATGAGCCAGCATTTCTATAGGAGCAGCTAATGTGAGAGATTTGGCTCGCAAGACAATTCCCCAAATCATAGAGGATACAATTTTAATCCCACTTTTAGTGCCAGGGGAAAACATCACATATCCTACAAACTATCATGAAGTCACACTAAAAACTGGGAAGGTCCACGGAGCCCACAGGGAACCATAACCTTTACTTTGCGTCTTTGTGTTTTCACAGCATGTTGAATGATCCATTAGATTCTCAACATGCAACCACAGGACCTCAATTTCTTCAACTGATATTTTGGCCTTATACCTTTCCAGCCATCTTGAGAGTGAGACTACAGCACTCATATCCATCCTTTTATAGACAAGCCACTGCGCACGTGATCCCAGATATGCTAGAGCCAGAGATGATGATTGGTGACAAATTATATGAACTGAATTGTGGATAGATGCTTAGTCCATGGGATATCAATGCATCAGTATGAACTGCACCATGGTGGTGTATTTGCAAGTTGATTAAAGAAAGTGCCAGATTCCCTGATTTGTTCACACTGAGACCACTGTCTGTTAATTAAATCCTTCACCACATGCATTTCCTCTGCTTTCTTTAGATCTGTGCAAGAATCATGAAATGAACAATAGAAGTTCAACATTATCAGTTACCATAGAGTGGCCAGTATCGATACAGTGCTCCGCCACAGCCAATTTATTACTCTTTAAGAGCTGTATGTACCTCTGATGTCCAACAAGTCTCTTGGACTGTAAGAAATTGGAAAGGAGAGCTGCCTTGCATACAGGAAGTTTTGGTTCATCACAAAAATGATGCCACCTGGGACATGCAGCTTGTTGCGAGCCGACTCATACAGACCTGTATCTACATGCAAATAGCTGCCACCATTCT